>NC_044505.1:4985482-5012982 GCF_902362185.1 Chanos chanos
CCCTGTTTCTCCCTCTCTGTATGAAAGTGTTCAGGCCCTACTCCACAGTCACATGCCAGCCGATCAACAGTTGTTCGCCCCTGATTCCCGCAGGCCTAACGGACAGCGACACACTGCACAGACACAGCCCCTCTCCCTCTCTCTCTCTCCCTCTCTCCCTGTCTCTCTCTCTCTCTCTGCTCTACATGCTATCTAATGAGACTTTCTCAACCGAAAGAACGACACGCATGTGTGAAAAAACAGTAGCATAATCTGCTCTTTGATCCTAGCTGCTACGTCAACTGATCATTGTGCCCTTAATATTACCGTCTCACAGCTGAAAACATTAGCTCATAACCAATTGCTACAGTAAATCTGTTCCAGTGTGTGGAGGTAATACCCCAGCAGGTTCTCATATAATAGAATTTACTCTTTTTTTCCCCACTGGAAAGGCAATTGTAGTGATATTATGTTTCAGCACTAAAGTGAGGTGGCTTTCTATGTTTCTGTGCCACGTTAGGCCTTTGTCTTTCCATGGTTACAGTGGCATGCACGGCTGTAACACTCAGGGAGGTTTGTACTAAGGTACTTAAAGACACTCTCTCACCTGTTAGAATGGGCTTTGTACTCAATTACATAACAAGCACATGTTCTACTTCAAAATCAGCACCATGGACAGAACCTTCCGGGGCTGGAACGTAGCAGAGTAGATGTTCCCTCGCACTACCTCAGCAAGTGTACTCTTAGCGTTAAGGCCCGACGGATGCAAACGTGCTACAGATTATGGCGTCAAGTCAGTCTCATTCAACGTCCCTGAGCACAATATAATCGTACGATGTTCGTAATAGAAACGCTTTATTGGACATTATAAGCACAAACACTCCTCTGTTCTGTGAGGAGACCAAGGTGCACCAGAGGAAAACACCTTTCTTTCTCTCCAGGCCTGTGACTCACGCCAAGGTGACATCATCTCTGCTCCGAGTCTTTCTTTCTTTTTTTTTCTATTGGAGTCGACAATTACACATCTTGACCTACCTCCAACTTTTGGCAAAGGAAGTTTTACAGTTTTATTTGCTTTTTTTTTTTTTTTTTTTTTGGTAGGTTGATATCAGCCAGTGTGTGTTGTGCACATGCTTGGAAAAGCCCGTGGTGGGATGAGGTCACTCTGTCTGTTTGTTTGAACCATAAACATAAAAATCAGCTTAGACCCATTCAAACGAATGGTTTGTCACAGTTTAACACACAATACGCGCTTTGACAACTAACCTCTTTTGGTGAAGACTGCTTCTTCAGTCGAGTCTGTGCCCTGTTTGTACAGCGTGACTCAGAATGTGGATATTTTTATGAGGGTTTTTTAAAACCAATGGTGTTATCATTAAGTGATAATAAGAAAAAGATACTGTTTAGAATGACTGATTGTTGGCACAAAACTAGTTATTATTTGAATTATGTTCTAAACCTCAAACTTTGTGTGGAATGAATTTCAGGGATCAGAATAACAACAAACAGATGACTGACTCTCTCTCGCTCTCTCTCTCTCTTTCACTCTCTCTCTCTCTCTTTTTTTCTCTCTCACGGTGATTTGCTCTTACTACCAGGGAGGAAGCATTTTTTTTCTTCTCCTTCATTTTGATGGTTTCTTGTACAAACCGGTTGTTGCCTGAGAGAGTTGCGTGTGGGCGGATTCGCCTCCTTCCCTTGGAGTCCAGGATGGGTTCTGAGCATTTAAAAGAGAACCATTATCCATGGCAGGAAGTAGAGGAAATTAAATGAGTGCAGCAAGGAGACAATTACAAAATATCAGGCGACAGAAAGCATCCGGCCATATTGATATTGCATCGGAACTGTTCTCAGGTCAGATTATGTAACCCTGAGCTATTTTTGATAGAGGATATCTTTATTTCCTCAAAACTTTCTACTCTGCAAACTTTGCTTACGCTTAGATAAATGTTTTAACATAGATTTAACGTAAATTGAATAGACTATTCTGCTTGTTTTTTATGCTTGTGTTTATCTGTTTACGACTGCATTCCTTTTCTTTTTCTTTCTTTTTTTTTTTTTACATATCAGTCTTATCAGTGATTAAATAGATACTGTCTGAACTTTGATATAAATACTTAAGATATGACCTCTGGAAGGATCATTAAAAGCAGTGTTCATGGGGCTGGCCTATCACCTGCTCTTGCTCTGTGGTAAAGTCCCCCTGTGTCATGGCGGCGAGCGATTGTGGCTGATTTACGGCTAGGTAATGTTTGATGTCTGTCTGGCTGGACATAGTTCAACCTTTGAGGCTCTTCTCAGTGTATCCTGTGTCTCTGTTTTGCCTATTGAGGCAGAGTGGAGAAGATTTCCTGCTCAGAAGGTGCAACTCAGATAATTCCCCCCCCTCCTCCCAAATCACACTGGCCATGAATGTTTGTACACAATGTTTTTCCTGGCGTACAGGCCTGTGGAAGTTACACTTTACGCAGTGTGTGTGTGTGTGTGTGTGTGTGTGTGCGTGCGCGCCTGAATGTGTGTGTGTGTGTGTGTACACATGTACATGTGCATATATGTGTGTGTGTGTGTGTGTGTGTCTGTGCATGTGTATGCATGCATGTGTGTGTGTGTGTGTGTGTGTCTCTGTATGTATTTGTGGGCATTTGCATTCCTGTGTTTGAGCAGGGATGTATCTGTGTGAATGAAAAAGAATGTGAGGCCTTGTGTGTGTGTGTGCAGGTGTGTGTGTGTCTGTGTCTGTGTCTGTGTCTGTGTGTGCGTGTCTGTGTGTGTGTGCGTGCGCATGTCTGTGTGCGCGCGCATGTGTGTGTGTGTGTGTGTGAATGCCTGCTGTAGTGAGAGTGGGTGGATGTGTGTGTGTGTGCAGGTGTGCGTGTGTCTGTGTCTGTGTCTGTGTCTGTGTCTGTGTCTGTGTCTGTGTGTGTGTGTGCGTGTCTGTGTGTGTGTGTGCGTGCGCATGTCTGTGTGTGTGTGTGTGTGTGTGAATGCCTGCCGTAGTGAGAGTGGGTGGATGTGTGTGTGTGTGCATGTGTGTGTGTCTGTGTATGTGAGAGAGAAAGGGAGTGTTTTTCAGACCTGAGCTGGTGACTCAGCGGACGTGTGGTTTGAAAGTATCCGGAGGAGGGAAAGAAACCAGGGAAGTAGAGTAAACCAACAAACCACGTGATCAACTCAGAGCAAATACTTCTCAGGAAAGGGCTTTGTTTACAAAGAGAATGGTCCCAGGACCAAAGAGCATATAGCAATGGCATGTAGAAATACACAGTGCACCAGCATAGGTGCAAATCCTGACTGATGTGTAGACACAAACAGCCATAAACACACAATAAAGGCCAGGAAAGTGTCTGCCAGCTGCTGTTAAAGACCTCCGTTCATTTTGTAGTGATCCTTCACCTGTAGCTCACCCATGCTGCCTCAGCAAATATCAGAGAAACAGCAGGCCGTATGTGGGAAGCAGCAGATAAAGGGGTGGTGTGTGTGTGTGTGCGTTGTATGTTTTTGAACCTAATCGCTGTAAGTTAATGTCTTTCTATTGTCGAACTCTTCCCTGATTGTATCCCAAATCTTTTTGGATATTAAGGATGAAATTTCTGCTGACAGACAGACAAACAGACAGATAGATAGATAGATAGATAGATAGATAGATAGATAGATAGATAGATAGATAGATAGATACATACATACATACATACATATATACATACATACATACATACATACACACATACGTACATACATACATACATAAAAAAATAAAAAAATAAAATTGCCAGTGTTAAATCATCTCTCTATCTATAATTTTGGGTTAGGTAAACCGTACATGTGATTCACAATAACCCAAGCATATGATGTTCAGAGAAAGCAATGCTCTCTCCAAACTAATTTTAACATCCAACCAATATTGCTGTTAATGAAGGCAACATGTCTTACACGCCAGGACATTTTACACTGTGAAAACAAATGTTCTGGGTTGCTGCAGTTAGAGCAATACAAAAAGTTTACAGGTGAATAAACCTACAGTAGCTGAATGACCGATAAAGCAATTTAACAGTGCCATGCATAGCAAGACATTTTTTATTGAGTGTTTCCGATGCTGCTGCTTTTTGCGAGTCTGTGTCAGTCCTGTGATCAAACAGTGGCGTGTGGGCAGATGTCAATGTTTGACAGGTTTTCAGTTCCGCTGAAGACCGCTGTTTCTCTGCTCCGTTTTCGTTTTCACTTTCAACATGACCTTAATCATAACATAGTATTCATCTTGCCTTTTTTTTTAATTACTGGTTACTAAAGGTTAGCGTTTGGGATGTGATTATCTTTGTAGCTTTTCACGAGATCGACTGGGTGATTTTCATTGCGAATAAAAAGTGTTGCGACTTGTACATTATAATATTGACATTTTTCATGTCGGTATTTAATGTCCTTTTCATGAGAAAAAGTTTGAAGTTGGCATGGAAAGGGTGACTAGCCATTTCCCTGGAGATTTAACCTCTCTGAGGGCCTTTTAATATAACATCTGCGGCATGAAGCTGGAGTTGAGAATGAGATGTGGTTTTCCTCTTTATTGTGGCAATTGCATGGCAAATTAACTCTTACTGTGTTAACTCTTACAATCTCAGTATAGTGAGTGTGGGACAATATCAACACTCCCAGAGTTAATTTAACACCAGTCTAGAGCACCAGTCTAGAGCAGGACAATATTAATGCTCTTAGAGTCAGTTAAAAATCAGTCTAATGTGAAACAATATCACCACTCTAAGACAGTATCAACACACTCAGACTTAACACCTTTTGCTGTTTTGCTGTGTTAAGTTCCAGTGTTGAATCTGATGTGCTGTATTATAAAGTGGATTTGACTTCAGTGACCTACAGGCATCCAAACATTCTGGTTACAGGGGAGAAAGCAAATAGTAAAAAGTTGCTTTGTATCTAACTCATAGAAACTAGACCCACTGCCTCACTAGGCACCCTGACAAAGTTATGTAGAAAGGCAGAGTCTCCATGTGTCTCTGTTCCACCCCCAGAAGTTTGAAACTGACCTTGACTTCTGACATCTTTCCACAAACAGTGCAGCCACTGGTCTGAGTACAACAGTGAGATGGGGATCTGTGCAGAATTATGTAAACACACACACACACACATACACACACATACACACACCCACATACACATGTTTAATTTTCCTTGAGTGGATTTCCTTCATTCATTCTTTCTTTCTTTCTTTCTTTCTTTCCTTTGTTGAATGATTTTTTTAGTGGTCAGTACAATTGCCTCCTCTCTCAATTGACTTGAACATGAAGAGCTCTCTATCCATTTTATTAATCTGACTTTATTGTATCTAGAACCGGAATTGCCATAAACGATAAGGTAGGAAACATCAGAACACCTGTAGGCCTACTGCTTAGAAATATTACAGTAAACACGGTTTGTTATGGTTATGGGAAGCGTATGAAAGCATTTGGTAGTTCTGAACTTTCTCCATACGTAAAGAAACTCACATGTGTTTATTTCACATTAGGATTAAAAAATGGTAAGCAGTCACGAATAGACATTTCTTTTTAGTTAACGGCTTCGCGTTTACAGCACTTCTCACATCCGGCACGCTTACGCGCTGACAGCATATACCACTCTTTTTTTAATTACTACCACTAGATGGCAATGCATCGACAGAGAATCCACACTAAGAGCTCCCCCTCCCACCGCCCTACCGCCCCCCACCTTCCCGTGCCATATCTGTCTAATCACACATTAGCCCGTAATATGCCATACCGCTACCGCGCGTTACAGATGAATGGCTTCCCTTACCCCTACCCTCGCCTCGTTCCAACCAGATTCCCTCAATTACTGTCACCGGGGGGCCGGAGCGTCCTGGAGGACCTGCCACGGAGGCAGGCTCACGGGGGAGGAGAGAGAGAGAGAGAGAGAGAGAGAGAGAGAGAGAGAGAGAGAGAGAGAGAGAGAGAGAGAGAGAGAGAGAGAGATGACACTGCTGTCATGTGTATATACGGCGGTTTAACGATCGGATGAGGATTTTTCACACTCAAGGTGAAAGCACGTGGTCTCAACATGTGGCCCTAAACGCGGCGTGACGTGTTTCAGGTGGTTTTCTAGTGTGTTGTATTCCAAGGACTGGAATGATTTTGCAGCGATGCTTGCTTTTTGCCTCGATTTTTGCGAATCATAACGTATCTTAACAACAATTAAACGGTTGAAAGTCATTTGTACTCCAAGCCCAACTCATGAAAAACGGCTTAAAGTCACGCTTTTGAATTGCAGTTGTTTGTTAGTGTATCAGAGACCAAACCTAACATTCTATGGACCACATCAAAGCCCAACTTTTCTCCTCATATTCGATGTTGCTTGGTCAAAAAAATATGACATTGTGAACAGAAATTGGTTTGTGTACAGATTCAAGAATTCTGTCCGTTGGCTCTTTATTTGCACAGTAAGCTAGTAATTTAGTCAAACATCATGTACAAATTTGAATGAGAGCGTTTGTGCACCTGTGTGGTTTACAAACAGACAAGGCAACCATAAAAAACGCTGGGAGCCGTTTCTCCTATTTTGATATTTTTCATTGTTTAAGTAAAAGAAGAAAAGAGAAAACCCTTGAGAGAGGCATTTGTTCCTGAAATTTCCCATAGTCTTTTTTTTTGGGGGGGGGGGGGGGGGGGGGGGGGGGGGGGGGGGGGTCCTCTTTGTAAAGTCTGCACCCAAAGGACCGTTTTCATGGCTGTTATGCAGCATTTTCAGAGATCTTCCTACAAATTACCAGCAAGGTCTTTCCAGTACCCTTAATATTGTCCTAGTCTCAAAATACTTTTATGAAAAGCAAGGACGCAGTGTTGGTAATCTACCTAAGGAATGCTTCATTGGAAATGATTAGTGCCAATTCTTACCTCAGCAAGTGCTGCCATCTGTTAATCTGTTAAAGGACTGCCTACCACACACACACACACACACACACACACACACACTAATGTCTCTGTTGGTTTTGATTTAGTGAGTTCTTCTGCCTCTTGTTTAGATCCGCAATAAGTATTTAAACTTTTATGTCCTGACAGATTCGGTTTATTCGGTTTTACTTTCTGAACGCATAAGACTGCTCTGTTACCCAGATAACTAAACTGATCCCAGACCTGCAGCATAGCATCAGTGTTACAGTGAGAGAAGGGTGGAATGCCTTTATTGACCTGTAGGGGGAGACTGTGCATGGCTCTTGGCTGTAGCCCAGGTTCCTAGAGGCTGTGACTATGGCCAAGGCCCCTTGTGTGTGTTGATATCTTCATCTGAGTGAACAGTACGTCCAATATCCATGGCTCCCCCATTACAATCTCATTAAGTCCACAGCAGAGAGTCCTCTGCCAAAATCCGCAAAACCCTAAAATTCCTGGAGTTTCTCGTGAATAATGCAGATATTAAAATCATTTGACACCGTACATCCGGATCACATGGCCCCGAGACAGTAAAGGTGCGCTCTGACCCCATGGAAAATCTTTGCTCCTTGTCCCCCTTTACCGAAAACACCATTTGAAATCTGTTTAGATTTTCTCAGCCGTTAATGGAAATGGGAACATACAAGATGTTTTGCTCACAGAATGTTCCCGAAAACAACCCTTACTGTGCCAGGCACGAGTCTTGATTACATGTGTGTTTCCCATATAAGTGTACGTTAAACAGAGCTATATGGGCTTGCATTGACATGGAGTCTAAGCAGAGCCAGAGGTGAGTGCCTTTAGCATGCTTAGCTAATCCAGATTGCTTTTGCTCTCTTTGTTTGGCACGGTTGTGTGGCTGTCCCATATTCATCCAAATCCACCAGTAATGGTTCCTTTCCTCTTAGACCCACACTTGTTGTGGGAAAGGGAGGTGTGTGTGTGTGTGTGTGTGTGTGTGTGTGTGTGTGTGGGGCGGTGGGTGTCACGGGGGAAGGGAAGAGGGTGAAGAGGGGTTGGGGAGGCCACCGTGAGCTCCTGTAATTGAATAGGCTTTGCTGAGAATCCCTAATTATCGACAATGGCTTGGACATGGGCAGCACAGTGGTAGAGTGCTCTTTTCATACGTAAGTGGAGTACTGAAGGACAGCCAACGTTGAAGAGAGAGAGAGAGAGAGAGAGAGAGAGAGAGGACGAGAAAGAGAAGGGCAAAATAACCCTCCCTCTTATGTAGTAGACAGTACAGCCTTAAGAGAGCATTGTACCGGAGTGAGAGCGCATGCAGACACACACACACACACACACACACACACACACACACACACACACACACACAGACGCAGAAGGAGATTGAGGGAGAAGGAGGGAGAGAGAGGGGGAGGTAGAAGAGGAGCAGTAGTGATTGGGTTCCTTGGCAGCCCTTTCCTTCCACCTCATTGACTGATGTCACAGAAAGAGGAGCTGCATGGAGGAGAAAAAAAAACCACAGTGACGGTTTCAGCTTCTCTCCCTCTCACTCTCTCTCTCCCTCTCACTCTCTCTCTCTCTCTCTCTCCCTCTCTCTCCCTCACTCTCTCTCACTCTCTCCCTCTCTCTCTTTCTCTCTGCCTCTCTCTCTTTCTCTCTGCCTCTCTCTCCCTCGCTCTCTCTCGCTCTTTCTCTCTCTCTCTCTCTCTCTCCCTCTCTCTCTCTTTCTCACACTTGCTCTCTGGGAAGGGAAAAATAAACACACAACATGCATGTGAGTGTGTATATGTGTATCTCTCTCTCTGTCTCTCCTTTGTATGAGTGTGTGTGTGTGAGTGAGTGAGTATGTCTGCATGTGTGTGTGTGTGTGTGTGTGGAGAAAGGAAGAGAGGATCACGACTTTTCTCAGAGCCATGGTTGAATGTGCTGAATTCACTCAGGTTAATGACAGATATTGCTGTCCAGCTTATCAGTGACAAGACAAAGCCTCCATCTAACAGTCATATCTGATTTTTTTCTGTCATTTTTTAGGTTAGTCCTGCAATGTTTTATTTAAAAAATAAAAAGAAGGAAGAGAGAGGGGAAAAAGTGATTTTGGGAGGCGGGTTAGCAGTCTGTTGATTTTAGGATCTACTGCAGAGAAAATCTCGAACAAATACAAAGCTTACCCTCTATTTTGTTTTCGAAAATCAGGCAATGGCAAGCGCTATGTGTGTTTTTTTTCTTTCCTGTTTTTATTTCTGTGTTGTTGTTGTTGTTGTTGTTTTAAATTTCATCATGTCAGCAGCTAAGTTGAACATTCATAAAGAAATGTGTTGGCTGGATTTAAAAAAGACTGAAAAGCCCCTTGGCATGGATAGCGTAGCTTGTGGAGCATACTGTAGGTCTTTGAGAGACAGGTCCCCCTGGTGCAGCTGCGTGCTGAGGCCCATGGCTCCAGAGCACCCCCCTCCCTCCTAGCCCCCCCCCCCCCCCCCCCCCCCCCCCCCAGCAGACCTCATTACACTGCACGTCGCCCGCCGCAGCCCCAGAGAAAACCTAGTCAGGTGCTAAAATACGACCATGGATTAGTTTCTATGCCAACGGAAGCAGGACGCACTTGCATAGCCAGCAAGGACCTTCCCGCCTCTTTTTCACTCTCTCTCTCTCTCTCTCTCTCTCGCTCTCTCTCTCTCTCTTTTTCTCTCTCTCCCTTTTCTCTCTCTCTCTTCCTCTCTTGGAGATAAGCCCAGGTCCTGCTCTCTCTGTTCATGCTATCTCTCCTAGCTGCACCCCCATGGCTTACTGAGAATACCCTACGCCATCACACACACACACACATCCATAGACAAATATGCATATTCCACAGAGCATGCTGCCATTTCTTCTGTTTGTTTATTTTTCTTTCTTTCTTTTTTTTTTCTCTCTGTTGAGAATGCAGTGAGGAAGATGATGGCTGTGATGTGATTCATTTTGACATTCTTACTGTGTAAGAAAAATGTCTCTCTGTCCCACTGGGGTGTACATAGTGATTATGTGGACAAGAAATGTTTGCATGTTGCGTTCCAGACAATGGCTCTTTCTGAATGTTTGACCCATATCTGCGTATGGCCGTGTATATCTGCGTATGGCCGTGTATATCTGCGTATGGCCGTTTGTGGAAGGAACACGGACCTGTCTTTTTTTTTTTTTCTGTTTGCATGGACTGAGTCTCTCGCCTTTGTAACCTAGCCAGCTGACTGAGAGACATCTGTTTGCATCTATGTGTGTGTGTGTGTGTGTGTGTGTGTGGCATTTGTTTTTTTCTGTTATTTCTCTGTATGCATGTGTGTGTGTATTTCATAACATGAAATAACATGACGCGTTTATATCCATGTTTTTTTTTTTTTCTGTGTCCCTGTGAGGTTCGCGTTTCATTTTCTTTATCGTTTTCCGTGTGCTCTGCTGTGCTGGTCAGGCGGGCAGGCAGGCAGGCATAGAGGCGGTCCGTGGGCAGGAAAGGGTTAAGGCGAAAACAATAACAAGGAGAGAGAGTGAGAGCGTTGGGCTTGGTGGAAGTGTCAGGCGCTCTGTTCATTGACAGTGTCGCGATCCTGCCGCCCTGAGAGCGCCGGCAGGCTCACAAAGACAGACAGCTCGAATTAATCCCGGGGGAGGGGGGTACGGAGGGGAGAAGGGTGGGGGGTGGGGGGGTGGGAGAGCGATGTGGGGGGGGGGGTCTGCGTGACAGTTTGGCAGAGCCGTGAATTGAAAAGGAGGAGGATGCAGAAAATGGGGAAGGCGCAAGCATTTGTCAAATCATAATTAAATGATGAATCACTCTTCCGTTATTAACAGAGCCTGCCCCGGACCCCCTCGGTGAGAGAAATAATAAAATAAAAATTCACATACGCACACACACACACACACACACCAAAAAAATAAAATTAAAGAATAAAATAAAAAAAGGAAAAGGAAACAGAGGACCCCAGGCGTCGTGGGCAGAGGGGGAAAGAATTGCTTTATCTGTGAGACCTATTCTTTGAAAGGATTTTTTGAGGGGGTTTCTTTGTGTGCGTGTGTGTGTGTGCGTGTGTGTGTGTATGTGTGTGTGTGTGTGTGTGTGTGTGTGTGTTTGTGTGTGTGTGTGTGTGTGTGTGTGTGATTTCCTACACAGTTTTTTGACTGCTGTCTGGTTGAGGCGAGAGGGGGGAAAAAAAGATTCAGATAATGTTTGCAAAACACTGTTGAAATGAACAGCAGTTTCATCCCAGTAAAGCTGATGTGGGAGAGAACAATGGTACTTTCATTGTAGGCACAGACGGATCAAATCCCAAATGTGGAGAAACCAAAATGTCACTTTGTCAGTCGGGATTTTGGTGGTGGGGGAGGGGGGGGGGGGTCCTCACTTAAAACTTGACTTCACGATGCAGCCACAACTTTGGCCTATGACCTTTGGACTAAAATCTACAGCACATGAGTTGTATATGTGTATACATTATATATATATGCACACACACACACACACACACACACACACGTGTATTTATATTTATGTATGTAGTGAGAGAGAGAGAGAGGATGAGGCAGAGAGAGAATAGAGTAACATGATTCAAACACGCAGCGTGCTGTTTCATATTATGACGTGATGAAAACCTTTGAGAATCTGACATTAAACTGTAACAATTCTGTTATAAAAATCAAACTGCCCAGTGGGAATGCAGAGGGCTGTGTCCTGGTGTGTTGAGTTGTGCTCTACTGTGAACCCTCAGATGAAAGGATGGTTTTGTATTGGACTGGGGAGGACAAAGAATGAGAGAGAAAGATTTGGCTGAATACATGAATTTTGGGATAAATGGATGGATGGATGGATGGAATGATGGGTCATGGATGGATGGATGGATGGATGGATGTGTAGATTGGTGGATGGGTGGTGCATGGATGCATGAATTTATGTATGGATGGATGGATGGATGGATGGATGAATGAAAAGGTGGATAAACAGAGCAACGGACAGATGAACCTACCAATCGAATGTGCTGCAGTAAATTTTTTTTCCAATTCCGTTACAAGATCACTATCATATTCTGTATTGTAAATTTATGACAGTTCATTAAAAATGCATTACTATTACCATTAGTAAGACATGGATGCTTCATTGCTGCTTGTGCCCCATTGACAAGACATCCAGCATTAGACAGAGCACTCTTTGAACCTCTTGTCTCTACTACACAGACATTTTACATTGGACCAAGACAGATGCTGATGTTTTGTAAACAAACAGAGAACACTACTCTCTCTCAAAAGGCATATATATATATATATATATATATATATATATATATACACACACACACATTTTTTTTTACTTTGAGACCTTTGGAAAAGAAACATTTCAAGACGGTAAGAGTTTTGGCCCAGTGAAGCCTGATTTTTCACTAAGTGCACTTTTATACTCAAACATAGCATTTAAGTGCCAGACTTTGATAACATGTTCATGCCGCACCACCGGAAGTCTTCAGAACAAAAGCGGTTTGTCGGGAAACTGTGTATTGTGTATTGTGTCATGAGCCAAAGGACAAACAGAGAAGCAGACCCCGGGAGTAGGAGACTTTTATTTTGTAATGTGTTACTTCTATGGATAAGATCCTGTTCTGACTGTCCTCTCAGACAACAGTCAAAATTTGTTTGTCAACTCTGTTTATTGTAGCGATTGCCAAAGTTTTTAGAGTTTTTAGATTTTAGAGTTTTTAGACTTTCCAGTCCTTTCTTACCTCTGTGATGGGAAGACATTGTAAAGAAAACATGTTTGTTTGTTTGGTTATTGCTTAACTGATATCTGTTACACCCTGTGTGTTTGCTACTATGCATGAAACCTTTTAAGTTATTTTCTATGAGTCATTGGTTTGAAAGTCCCAAAATTCCAGCTCAGTAGCTGAAGTAGCAAGAACCACTTCGTGAAATTTGGGGATTTTCCTGGAAAAACCCCAGGAACACCCACGTTTACCGCTCCGCTTTTTGGGAGGACATAAAAAGCATTCTTTTTCTTCTAAGTCTTTCAAAAGGAGGGTCATAAAGTGAAGTCAGTTCCATTAAAACGTGAATTTCACAATATTACTCGTGCCGTTGTGGACGATTTTTGTCATCAAAAGATAATATGATACTGGAAATAGTGTAACCAACTATAAGTTCCAGCTACTTTATTCTGGTACTCCATTGGTCCATGTTTTCCAAAAGTGAGGCTGTATGACACCACTAACGAGCACACCCCGGACAATGGATTACGCTGCTGAGATGAAGCAAGGATGAAAGAGGGGTTGCAGCTTTGCACCGCAATGGACACACCGTCAGGTTTTTTTTTTTCTTTTTCTTCTTCTTTTTCTTTATTTTTTCTGCGTACACTTTTAAAGTAAACGGATTCACTGTTCTAGATTATTTTAAATCTGGAAGTTCTTTTCAGTCGTGTGTCAGTCTCCTGTTCTGCAAACGACGGCGAATGGGACAGCAGGCCTATGCCAGTTTTATCTTCAGCAGCACATACTGAAGGCGGAAGGAAAATGGCGGCCAATCCCAGTGGGGATTTCATTCTCCCGCCTCCTCCTACTACTACTACCTGGGAAATGGCCCCTTTTTTTAACCATTATGCCCCCATTAACTGGAGCTTTTGGGAGCAAGCGTTTACCACAGACATCTAGACCTGTATTTGACCGATGTCATGTTTCCTTCTGTCAGTGAGGGAGAAACGCCGGCTGTCTGAATTCCTTCCCACGCACGTGCGCACTCAGGGGCAAGGTCGCCTGACCCAGAGACCACCCCACACACACACACACACACACACACAGAGAACACAGGCATCTCCATACATCTCCCTCCCGCAAGACTCAACACACAAACCCAGCACAACACACATGTGCGTACAAACCCACACAGGCATAGAAATTCTCTCTCTTGCTCTCTCTCTCTCTCTCTCTCTCTTTCTCACACAGACACACACACACACGCACACTCACACTCTCCCACACACACACACACACACATTTTCCCTCACTCACCATAGCAGAGTCAAAGCGTGGTAGTGCATAACGGATAGGGTGATTTTGAGTTATGAGCGTGTGAGGGAAAGCGTAGCACTCTGGCTGCACTCACAGGAAATGACATCGGCAAAACTGATAAATAAACACACACACTCTGTTTTTAAATCTGTTAAGAAAAGGTTCACAGTCCCGTCCGCTTGCCCTTGCCAGACGATTGGCTTATGTTTCTCTGCGCTGGCATCGATAATGTATTCAATTACACAACCGGAGGGTGTGAGGCATGTTACTTTTTTTTTTTTTTTTTTGCTCCTCTGTTCACTGCCGACTGGTCCTTTCCAGTGAAAGAATGGTTTTGTGTTGACCTGGGAAGAATAAAGAGAGTGAAAAAGAGACTATGTTGAATAATGTGTTAGTGGATGAGTGGAGGGAGGGATGTATGGATGAAAAAAAAAATAACAGACAGATGTACAGACAGACAAATGGAGTTTACTGTAGTTTTTTTTTTGTAATTTCAGTACAAGACATCTTTGCTTACTGTATATTTTCATTAAAAGAGCAAAGGTGGTGTTTGAGTGTTTGGCATAATCAGGGCAGCATACCAGTCTTCCTCACACAGGAGGGTCCATATTACAGTGTTTTGTTCCTGGGATCTAGAATCTGGAACACAATGTCTATCACCTCTGTCCGTGTAGGCATATGACAAACACTTCATGCATGTATACGAACTTATTATATGTATTATTGTTGTTATTGTTAGTATTGTTGTATACAGTTGGTTTTGTAAATCTTTGTAAAGCCATTCTGTCAGTACCATACGGAAATAGCTGGACATACGTGTGGATACAGATGTATATGCCTAGCTCATTTATGTAGTTTATTGTGTGTTGTGCATTGTTTGTTGCTGAGTATGTGTACAAACTCACCAAGTCAAATTTCCCAGACACATGCATGCCCTGTATAGGTTCTTGGTTAAAAAAAAAGAAAAGATTGATCCTGATTCTGTTTTATACTGTGTCTGTGTTAACAGAGACGTTATCTGTGTAAATATACTCATATAAGCATGCACTTCACCATCACTGTGGCAACATGGAAAATGTACAATAATAACCCCATAATCAGTAATTGATTTTTACTAATTAATGACAATGGGTAACCATTGCATGGTGTGTGTGTGTGTGTGTGTGTATGTTGAACCGTGTGTGTGTGTGTGTGCGTGTGTGTGTGTGTACATGTGTGTGTTTAGGCCTGTCCTTGACTGACGTACATGGCTGTAGGCGTAATAGCGTCCTAACCAGCTCTCAGACTGATACATTACTACTGCGCTCTTCCATGCGTCTGTCCGGCGCTCTGTTCACTGACAGTTATGGAGCTCCAGATAAGATAAGAAGGGACGTGTGTGTGTTTGTGTTTGTATGTGTGTGTGTGTGTGCGCGCGCGCATGTGTGTGTATTTGTGTGTGTGTATGCGTCTGTGCGTTGGGGGTGGTTTTTCCCAGGAAAAAATCACTTGGCTCTGAACTAAATCTGTATTCTCCTCCGACTAAATTCCCGATTCACAATATTTTAAGTCTTGAATCATCCATGACTGATATAAGACTGAAATTCTCTCAAATCTCCAAACAAACTGGGCTGCGTATGAGGTTCTGCAATGTTAATGCTGCTACTGTGGGGCAAAAAAAAAATGCTTTTCTCTCTGATGAAAAGCACATTGAGTAACCAAATCCCCGAAAGCTGTTCTCTCTCTCTCTCTCTCTCTCTCTCTCTCTCTCTTTTTTTTTTTTTTGATGTAAAGGAATACTTGTCTTATTGTCCTTTTGTTGCTTTTGTGTCTGTTTACTGAAACATTAAACTGCCCGAACGCTTGAGTGTGTGCTTTAACTCAAACCTCTGAAAGTTGTGGGAGGTTTAGCATCATGAAGCTGGAGGTCTCGGTTGTATTAATTCACATCGCATGCTCATCCGTCTGTTTGGAAGATGACTACACGCACTTAGCAGAAGTCCTACACAAAATCCAGCGTTCCGCTTCCTGCTGAGTGTGGGACGGTATTTTTGTTTTCCGCCTTTGACACTCACTATTCCTACTGTAGTAGCATTAAGACATTTAATGGCGAGAGGTTTTTTTCTTTTCTTTTCTTTAACGCGAGCTCTGTAGTCAGGGGGAAGGGGTGGCGAGCGAGTGAGAAAAATCCACCCGACGAGAAAGCGAAAGCAATTAAAGAATAATTAGCGGAGTCTCCGAAATAGAAAAAAACCTGTCATTAATCAAGAGAACGCTCATTATGACACCACTCCAGCGCGCTCCGTTATAACCAAATCGACGCCGGTCTCTGTTTGTTGTATCCCCTCCTTACACGTCACTGACTGTAGTGGCATCTAACTCTGCTTTACCACGGCACTCATGAAAGGTATGTATCAGATAGAGCTCTGTTGAGGGTTTATGGGGTAGGAGGTTTTACTAATGGTGTATAGAGAGTGATGGACGCTTTGGAGTTGGGATTAAGTGAAATTAGATTTAAATGAAACCAGACCTCTTGGTTTTTGGGATTACACTAAATTAGATTTATGGGAAATTACACTTAATCCCACCAAATGTGTTACTTGTTGGGATAAATGGACTATAAATCACTCAGGAAGAGAAACAAGTAGAAGTATTTGTGGAGATTAATACTACTTTCATAGCGTGTGAATAATAGTCTAAAATAAAAAAAAAGAAGCAAAACATAAAACCCAAAGTCCTGGAACAAATTAAATGTAGGAAATGAAAGGAAGCTCCACTCAGTGCAGTCATGCCAAATGCAGCAAACGCCAAAGGAGAAACGGACTGCATGCAAGAATTTCAGCTGAAGATGAAAAATGAGAAAGTTTTCAGGGTTAGAGTGGAGGTCTGTGCACACGCTAATGAAGGATTAACACACCGTCCCTACTCGTGTTCCCACTTTTGTTTGAATCGTCAATTTTATTGTTTTGTTTGGATCACGAACGTTATTGTATTATTGGTACCTCCGGATTTTGCCAACTTATATAAACTGGCTCTCATCAAAATGCTGTTGGTTGAAGGTGTGATTCCGTGCAGATTAAAGTCGGCGAACGGGTCCCGGAAAAACACCTTGGGTGTTGTGACTGATGTGCAGGTGACATGTGTACCATGGTACTTTGTGACGTTATCCTATCCTTTCTGAGTTACTTAACCAGGCCCACTTATATAGTGACTAGTCAGGCTTTGTCCCTATCTGACGTTTCACCTTTTACACCCTGAACGGTGTCATGTTTATTATATGACTTTACTGAACTTTCCAACTCATTTCCCATCAGAAAGACTTTTTTGTTATTATAATTTTTTTTTTTTTTTTACGATGTTTCCATCCACCACCATCAGACCCAGTTTAGAGCTCTCCCTCACGTTCAACTGTTCCCAGAAATGATTCGTTCTGTTTTACCGTCAGTATCGCGGTAAACCCCACGTGCCCAGTTTGACCTGCAGCTACTCAGACATTCAGGCTATTCACCCCACTTCCACCTCGAAACGGCCCAAATTCACAGTCTGGCGTTTTTTTTTTTTAAAGTGGAGGGAAGGATAAACAGGGTGTGTGGCAGAGACATTGCAAGGTAAATATGGTTTTAAATGTATTTTATCTTCTCTTTCATAACAGCATCAGCCTTCAAACTGGAGTAAAGAGCTGGAACTATTTTCCTGCTTGTTCCTTTTGGAAATGTTTCTTCGATTTCAGGTATAATCTCGGCAAAAGACTGAGGTTTCGGTTTCTAGGACCCTGTTCATCTGTGTCACAAAGTGGTACGCCGAATGTGTCACGGCCTTACAGTAACCCATATAAACCACACACAGTTTTCTGGCAGCCTGGTGTGATTTGATGGTTGGATTCTCAAAACAGATCATATCTGAACTGACTGCCAGTCCTATAGACATTTTTTTTTTTTAGACACAATGGCTCCTCTGTGTCCAGGTCTCTTGGGGTATCTGATATTGCGTACTTTATTCTGCGAATGATGCACTCAAGGCATCGCGTGATGGCTGAACTGTAACTCTCCGACGCTCAGTTAAGCCATAATTGGATTAATGAAGTGATAGTTAGATGTCAGAAATAAATATTTGTAGCCCACATAAATTTGACAGATTTGAGAAGGTTTCATGCACTAGCACGTGGAATGTGCTTCATTAAACTGTAAAACACAGACGGTGCAGGTTACAGTCCCCAGGTCTTAATGCATCAGTCTGGTGCATCTCAAGACTTAAATGAGGTGAGATATCTGCTATTGGAATTCTGAACTTTACCCTGTTATTAAAGAAGAATATAGTCATGGTAGGCCTTCCCACAGGAAAATGCCTCTTTTGTTAAATTAATCGAGTAAGACCATTTCCCGCTAGGAATGGATTGACGTCCCATATTGTAATTCTGCTTTCCTTTGCAGTTGTTTTGAATTGTAACTATTTACCTATTATTTAAAAAAAAAATCTATCAGACAAACGCTACTACGCTGTCGCCACGGCGACAATACAGTAGGGTGTGGCTTTGGGTTTGATGGGCTTTGGGGCAAGAAGTCATTGTCAGGCAGGTCTGAGGGAGACTGAGGGCTGGGCCATCCCCATCAGCACACTAGCCTCATGCGGTCCCATTATCTGGAATAGTATTGAGGACAGGCTTGTGGCAATGGGTACGTGACTGCGTGTGCATGTGTGGAGTTTGAGAGAAGAATGATCATTTTACTATCAGGACGTCCTGTTTTTTCAACTCCTCCGTATGCTGAATGGAACTGTGCGTGGACAATGAACTGTTGGATTGCTGGGGTTTAAAAAAACAAACAAAAAAAACCCCCAACAAGAACAACAAAAAACCCCCAGATGTATTAACACATGTAACTTGATTGTATTACAGCTGTCCTGACGTTTTTTTCTCAGCCAGCTGTGCTCCTGGTGCAGGGAAAATTCCAGTCTGTGCCTGCTTTATGAGGGGAACAGCACTCCTTCCCTCTAAGAACCTTGCTATAGCTTCGATGGAGCCTTCATGGTATATGGGCTTTCCGCCCTCATATGTCGTGCTAGTTTCTCCATCAACTTATTGGTCGCCGATGATGCTGTAAAGTGCCCCCTACCAGCAAGTGCTTGGGGGAAGGAGCTTGAAATGTTGCCTCCGAAAACCATTTTACCGCGCCTGGTGAGTAAAAGCAACCAGCTGCT
Source organism: Chanos chanos (assembly GCF_902362185.1). Classification (NCBI taxonomy): domain Eukaryota; kingdom Metazoa; phylum Chordata; class Actinopteri; order Gonorynchiformes; family Chanidae; genus Chanos; species Chanos chanos. The sequence goes on from NC_044505.1 coordinate 5,004,543, forward strand.
TCAAAAGTCTCATAACATCCAATGCTATGTTATCACATTTTCCCCTATTGCTGATGCTAATTAATTTACAAGAAAGAATAGGCTAACGGTCATTGCGATGAAAGGTCAGTGCAGATCAAAACGTTCTAAGCGTTCTGTGTTACTCTCCCACTCCTAAACTTTCACCTTACAGAATCAGAGAAACAGAAGTACGAGCTGCCTTGCAAAGACGGGACCAGGAAAAGCACTGACACCAGCCACCTGGGTACAGTGCCAGCATCAGTCAGCCAAACCTGTCTGTGATGCCCTGACCTCCGCTGAGATAAACTGATCAAACGTCATGCCAGCCTGTTTTGGTAAAGGCCTCTAGATTCCACAGTTAGACTGGTACGGCTACCCAAAACCAGTGAATCTTTTCTGTATACTGGAGAACAGTCCCTGAGTGTTATCCATTCTCTTCAGACAATTGAGGCCTGCACACACACACACACACACACATGCACCAAGACCACATTTTTAAAAAAATTCTTTAATTCTTATTTAATCTAAAATAAGTCCTAAAAACATATCAAGTGTGTAATCATTCTCTGGTAGTTCTTAGCTACACTCTCTCTCACCAGATCTGAAAGTTACTTTATGATTGCGTTCTTGGACCACTGGTAGAAATTCACATGTTTAAGAACTAAGACGCGTAAGACTGGAAGCTCATAGAGTTTTAAATCATACCACAGACGCATGCATTTCACACCATGTCTCAAACAGTCTAGTCATGTGTTCTTCAAGGTGCTCTAATTTGAGTAAACAGGCAAACCAGCCATACTAAAAACGCAGGCTGGGAGTTAAGCCCGTGTTGTTTTTGTGATTCATCCTCAGTTCCTCAGAGCGACACACAAGCCACAGGTCTAGAACCCACAGGCTGTTTGCAAAGATGAAATTGCCACGTGTGACTTATGGAGCGTCAGCTGTGTGCTCAGCAGAGTCGGTAGATCTGAATTCCACTGTGGGGGAACTGTGGACAGGTGTTTGAAGATAATCCTTGTAAGTTTGACTGGAACTTGAGGAGAAAGAACATATCTTTCTTTTTTCATGCTCTCGTTCACCATGACCCCCCAACTTTCTCTCGCTCATTTCTCTTTTTCCACCTATAGAGTGTTGAAGCCAGCGTTTCTGTGCTAGCCACACAGGGAAGCGTGGGTTACCACCTGTAATGACTGAGCAGTATGGCAAAGTTATTGAATACTGTTAAGGGAAGAAATGCCAGGCGCTCAACTAGCGGCTATGTAAACAAGTCAACATTCGTAGTCTAGGGAAATACTCCAACTAATCTAGGTAAGACTGGTTCCCTAATCTGATACCTCCCCGTGTTTTGTGTATAACGTGTAAGTACGCCTGCCTACATGTGTGAGTATGGAACTGATGAGATGCTTGGAGGACCGCATGGTCAAATCTGGGGGGAATACGGGTGGCGTCTCCAAAAGGCCGCTCCGTGGCGCCGTCCTGTCCCTGCGTCGGCTCGGCGACTCTGAGGTGCATCTTTTCAGTTCAATGTTGATGGTGGAAATTTAACAGGTGAACGAAATAATGAAAACCGAAAGACTTCAGGAAGACGAAACCGTTTATCCAGAAGGGATTATCGAAAAGAACACGGAGCGAAACGGCCTAATATGGATCGCTATCCAGACCGTCTTAGTCCGTGGCGTAACCTTGGCATATCCTGAGATCTCGTCAATTCTCTCCTTAAAGAGACAGCAGACCCAGGTCAGCGACACCTTCCATGCATTTTGTGTGTGTGTGTGTGTGTGTGTGTATGTGTGTGTGTATTAGCTTTGGATACCGTATCAGCAAATGATTAATTTATGGAAGTTCTTCATGTACTATTGGCCTGTGTTTGTTTTATGTATAGCACTGGCAGACAGACTGTGTTCCTCGAATGGATACCCTGTGTTAAAGTGTTTTAGCTGCACTTGAAGACTGATGTATCTGAAAATATCATCATTTCATCATTTGCGTGAAGAGATCCTTAGAGTGAGTAAATTAAGTACATTATCATCATACAACCCAGCCCAACTCAACATCTCTATTCATTTTTATGTACAGGGGAGCAGCCACAGCTGAGTGGAATGAATGCTGAATCCTAAATTATATCCTCTCTCTTTCTCTCTCTCTCTCTCTGTCTATATATATATATTATATATATATATATATATATATATATTAGACAGAGAGGAGAGAGAGAGAAAGAGAGAGATATAATTTAGGAATTCAGCATTCATATATGCTGAATACATACATACATACATACATACATCATATATATATATAGTATATATATGTGTGTGTGTGGTTGTGTGTGTATGTATGTCTGTATGTAGTATACTATATTATATATGTCTGTCTTCACAGATGAATGTAAATGTATTAGTTGTAAGAATTGACCATCTCTCATTGCTATAGCTCACTACTTTCTTTACAAATCGCTTGGTTTATATCAGTCTCCTAGGATTCATTTGTAGACCAAGGCTATCTGGCTGGATCCAAACAGTTCAGAGCTTGTAACAGATTTGGATTCCATTGACTACCACAGATCATCGGGAGCTGAAGCGCGAACATTGGATTTCTCAGACTGTAGTCAGTCTCTGATGTGAAAATATGGACAATTATCTTCAAGATCGCTGTACTGTGTGACTGGAATATAATATCCATATGTTATGCTGGGCTGCAAATTCAATTTCTCTTCAGGATCTCTTGAAACAGAGTCTCCTGTGTTTTTCTGAAAGCCGCATAAGCCTTCAGTTCCCCTCCCTCTCCCTCCGCTGCTCCGTCCAGTTCCCTTATCCTGCTTCGCCGTGGCAGTCATGCACAAAGCATCAGTGCCAACCTGGGACCCACTGAAGTGAGAGAAATCCTGCCCTACTGGCCTGGGATGTGTATCACTGCACGAAACGTTCCAAAGTCCCTCATCCAAAATCCACTCTAGAGACACACACACACACACACACACACACGCACACGCGTGTGCGCACACATACACACATACACACACACACACAGAACCTGCTCATGTTGTAACAAATATAACCTGAAATCTTTACAACTCGAACATGACATTTCTTTTTTTTTCTTCCAGATCTGGCCGAAATTTACAGTTTCCATACCTGCTGGGTTAAAGCATAACAATACACCCTTTAGTAAACAAATAAACATGTATACTCATGTCTATAAACGTACATGAAGAAAGGTGCATGTCAAATTTTCAAGCTTTTCCTGTTTATCTATACATCTCTGAGAATGTGGTGTTTTAGTCATTCTCGTTCATTTAATAAAAAATATTTGGAGCAAGTAAATTAATGTGAATTTTCATTAAGATAACTTTATTGCTTTTAAAAGGCTTTGGGATTTAACCTCTCTAATGTAAAAGATGAAAAACACACAAAGTTACAACCTAATTCACTGATTTTACTACTTGTGCACGTGACCTTAACTTCAAAATATCGTGAACGTGCATCGATTAAAAATATCGATAAACATTTCCGCAGTTTCTTCTGGTGCTGCAGGACAAGCGTTATTGGGAAGAGGTTAAGTGTAGCCGCTCAGTCGTCAGTTTTACCCATACCCTCTCTCCGGTCTTCCAGGTGAATCGTAAATTCCGGTTTGGGAAGTGCAATATGCGATGGCGCTGAAAAAAAAAGTTGCACGCACCCCCACAGCCGCGCTGTCACTGGGCAGCATCTCCCTCAGCGCGCATTGCTAAGATGGATGCCTCCTCGTGCACATTCATCCGCCGGCACCCCGGTGCTTTATTATCTAATTTTGACAGCCGGTTCCCGCCCACCGTGCCGCTGCGCTGCTCCCGACGAATTCCTCAGGGACGAGCCGGGCGCAGCCTCCGCTGAACCCAATCGCAAAGTGCTAAACGCGCGCCGCAGCTCGCATGCTAATTTGCTGAATCGCGAGGCGCTCGCGGGGAAGAAGAGGCGCGCTGCAAAGACCTCCTTGTCATTGCAGACTGAAGTACAGCCTCCTACAGAACCGTACCGTTTTATTCCTGAGTCGATAAAAATATATATATATATATATATATAAAAAACAACTCGTATCTCAGATGTTCTCTGGGTTCAAGGTTTATGGGGGGGCTGATAAAAACGATGATTTTGTGAATATTTCAGCTTTGGGGGGTAGAAGGGGTATTTGATTTGATTGAAATACAGTGCTCATAGAAGCGGATAAGGAGAGAGCTGGAGTGCCTGTCTGGGCACGCAGCGAAAATCTATTACACGTTAGTCACGTTTGCATAACTGCTGGGAAAACTGATGAATGACAATATTTAGCCTTGTTTTCATTTGTCATAGGTCTGACGATGTTGAGATTCATCAAACTGGAGGGGTTTCACCGTTTAGACTCTCCTCTCAGCTCTCACAACCTGTCTAATATTGTGCTTCATATATATTATTCAAGAACAATGGCCACAGTAATACTGATAGTACATAACTGTCTTTTCTGAAGAAATGTGTCATATTCCCACATACTATAACGCGATTCGATGGTCTGGCCTTTGACTACAGGTAACTGTTCTGACAAAGCGATGGAACACAAAGCTGACAACAAAGTCGATCATCAACAACTTTAATTTACAAGTGATTGTTATTATTCTCATAACTTACTTACTTCTGAACGGTGTTGGTTGTGAATATGTTCACAGGTTCAGTTGAACTGAGCTTCATTACCTGTTTTGAAATCAAACACAAGTTGTCCACTTCTCTCTGGACTTATACCGTACGCCATGTGTGAGGGAATCAAGTACAACAACAAAATAAGCAGAACCGAGTTTTCTTAGCATAGTAACATTTTTTGATTAGAATCACTCCTGTCTGGGTCAGAGGTCACACACCTTTGGAGCAACCCTCATGGGTTAAGCATGTTAGTCAGGATCTCACTGGCTGTGAACCATCATGATTGGAGTTTGAACCCACAATCCTCTGGTTCCTGATTCTTCCACCTGACAATTACAACCAAAATTCATAAATTACACACACACACACACACTCACTCACTCACTCACTCACTCACTTTCTCAGCTAGCGTGCTGGATGACCCCTTTTGTCTTCGAGAATTGTGCTGGCAAACACGGTCATCTCTCTCCATTTCGCCGAGTTCATGACGTAAACGTGGGGGGTGGGGGCTTGACATCTGGCCCCCGTTTTTCAGCATGGTCACGTATTTAGTTTTCTCCTGTGATGATTGGATGGTAATTTGACTGAATTACGTTCATCCAGGATAAAAAATGATGTACTATGCTGATTACCTAGCATGCCAAGGGGGTGCGGAAGGGGTTGTCAGTTCTGTTAGCTTCTTTGCGTCTCTTCTAAGTAAAGAGTGACAACTGCTCTCATAGATCAATTGTACAAAACCGGAGAATTGCAAAAGCATGGAATGGGAGAGTGAGTTTAACAGGATATATGGGAGAATTATGGAAACTGAGGTTTTCTGACATTTTCCACCATTTCTCTAAATGTCCTGTCCCGGCTGACTGTGTCACATACCTTGTTGTTTAAGGGTTTTCAGAACAATTAGTATTCATACCAGGAGAAACAGCAGAGTCTAATTCACCACAGAATTTAAACTTATTACAGCTCTGGCTTGATGTGAGTTTGGATTTATCACCTGGTAATTGAGGTGCCTTTCACTGCAGAGTTTACATACTGTTTCAGTGCTCAACCAAAATCTGGTTAATGCGAAAGACAGCGTATGCTTGGACACTAATTACTAATGTTTTAAGGAAAAGACTAATTGGATGCTCCTTTTGTTTGTGTGTGTGTGTGTGTGTGTGTGTGTGTGTGTGTGTTTGTTTAAGTGTATATATGTGTACCACAGCATTGTGTAGACCAGATGTCCCCATGAGCATACAAATGATGAGTGGGTCCCATCTTTGGAAAACAGGGTTTTTTTTTTAAAGATATTTTTGTCAGTTTTAGAGGGAAAGTGCCAATTTTTTGTTTATGGTTAAAGGCTAGAATTATTAATCCTCATGGAAATCAATGGAAATTCCCACTGCAATGCAAAGACAAACATAGATGTGTGTGTGTGTGTGTGTGTGTTCGTGTGTGTGTGTACACGCACGCGTGTGTTTGTGTGTGTTTCTTTGTGTGTCCAGTGCGTGTGTGTGTGCTTGTTATCAGTACCATTAATATCTTTAAGATGATTTTCATGGGCAAAAGCAACAGATTTACATATTCTTGGCTCATAAAAAAACAAGGAGGTTTTTGATTCTCAGTTTGCCTCTTTCACTAACTGACTAACTGGTATTCTCTGTTGCTTGTATAGTCATTTTTCAGAGGTTTGGCCAAAACTAAGTGTCAGATAATCCAGATACACACACACACACGCACGCACACCCACACACACACACACGCCTAAGGTCCCCCCCCCATCTTCCCTGCATGCAGCCCCCACCTTCACATGTGGACCACATTTGGTCAAATTGCTTAAACCCAATGCAGTTGTAATTTCTGGACAGGCTGCTGAGTGGGGCTTTGAAGTACTGTTAGAAAAAAAAAGCAAGTGGGAGCGAAAGAGAAAGAGAGAGAGGGGGGGGGGAGTGGGAGAGAGGCAGAGAAAGAGAGAGAGAGAGAGAGAGAGAGAGAGTGGGAGAGAGGCAGAGAAAGAGAGAGAGAGAGAGAGAGAGAGAGTGGGAGAGAGGCAGAGAGAGAGAGAGAGAGAGAGAGGGAGAGAGGCAGAGAGAGAGAGAGAGAGAGAGAGAGAGAGGAGGCGCAGCGTTGTCATTGGTTATGTGAGTAATCTGTGCGGTGCGAGGTGAGTTGGGGGAGGGCAGTGTTAAGTGCTCTCAGCGAGGAGTCAAGCCCTCCCCCGCTGAACGCTGCCTCCCTCACGCTACTCACGTTCCCTTTGAAGCAATTACCCTTTCACCTGGACAAGCTCATCAGTGCTGGCTGACACACAGGGAGAGAGAGAGGGAGAGACAGAGAGAAAGAGAGAGAGAGAGAAAGAGAAATTGTGGAGTGAGCTCTAGACAGAACAATGAATGTATTCTACAAGATCTGGTACTGACTAAAACAGGTATATAATCCGCAAGATGAGTCTGTTCTGAGCAGTGGGGGAGGGTTTGTGGACGTGTCTTTCTGTTGAGGTGTCCACTGCTGTGTACGTTTGGATTAATATATGTCGTCCTCCTCATCATTGTCAGTGCCTATCTCTACGTCTGTGTGAACTGCCACCATGTTTATCATTTGTCTTCCTCAAAAGTCATCTTATTAGTATTGCAGAGTGACCAGAGATTCCGCATTCTGGACTTTCTCTTTTCCCCTTTTATTTTGTTACATTCTGGGCAGGGAATTGTTTTATACACCTAACCTAACAATGAGGTTGCGCGCACACACACACACACACACACACACACAAAAACAAAAACAAAAAACAGATATGTGTGCGTTTTTGTGTTTGAGTGTGTGTATGTGCATGTGTGTGTGTGTGTGTGTGTGTGTGTGTGCCCTGTCAGGGGGACGTGCGGCTAATCTTTATGCACTCTGTGACCTCCTCACTGCAAACCTCGCTAAATATATTATTCCTGTGAGGATTTCAGCTCTGCTTGGTGTCAGGAATCAATATGTATGAGGCGTGTAGATGGGAATTTCTAATAGATCTCCGTGGCCGTGTGATGCTCTTCAATATCTGCCTCGGACTATTAGTGCCGGCTCAGTGGCGGTGAAATAACCGAGATAATCTTTTAAGGTACCTTTCTTAAGGTGGAATGGCTAAACGCAGGGTCGCACACACACACACACACACACACACACACATGCCTCGCCTCACCCCAACCCAAGGTGTGAGAGGTCAGAGCAAACAGACAGAGAATTATCATATGTGTACGCGTGCGCGCGTGTGTGTGTGTGTTTGTGTGTGTGTGTGTGTGTGTGTGTGTGTGTACACGCACATGCGTATATGCGCACGTGTGCTTGTTTGTGTCTTCATTCCTGTCTCTTCTGGTGACGTGAATGCACTTTTTTTAGACAACAAAAACATCCTCAGATACATTCACAAATACGCACAATCATTCCCCATTCAGCTATATAGGAAAAAACCCCTTTTGTATGTGTATATCTCCTCTTTTATGTATATGCCGTATGTCCAAATTTATATTTCTAAATACGTGTGTGTGTGTGTGTGCGTGCGTGTCAGTGCGCGCATGTGTGTGTGTGTTTTCCGAGCAGTGCCTTTGTCGGACGGGATACACCACTGTGCTAATTGCCCATATTCCTAACGTGGGAATGATTTGCCACTGCACTTAGCTGCGGCCCATGGAAGCAGAAAACTCACTCCTCCACTATAGAGAAGACATCCGGCTTCAGCTGGCAGTTAGGGGATTGAGGAGTGGGGTGGGTTGGGGGGAGGAGAGAAAGAGAGAGAGAGAAAGAGAGAGAGAGAGAGAGAGAGAGAGAGAGAGAGA
>NC_044505.1:5017982-5019865 GCF_902362185.1 Chanos chanos
TGAAAAAACAAAAAGACGAAATTCTTTTGGGTCAGCTGAGGGGGGCGCTTTTATTAACGCGCAGTCGTGCTGGGCGTCGATTTTTTTTTTCCCCCCGCCAGTTAGCGAGAGGCCGAATGTTTTGCGAACTGAAGTTTGTTCTATTTGTAGCTTCCGCTTTAGTCAAAACAGGTAAAAAAAAATTGTAGTCTAGAATAATAATGCAGGGATGCAGTCTATAAAAACAGCATTTTACCCATTTGGGCGCCAGCTTTGCACTGAATTTGAACACAGTTAACGTCGGTTTAGCACTTGACACAGCGTAATAAAATGAACTTTTCTGTAGTCTCGAAGACACGCGTGACGTGCGGATCAAGTGAGGTTTTTCTTGTTGTGGTCAGATGTCATCTCTTAATGGTCCGTTGTATTACTGAGGTTTGGTCTTCGTGTTTAGTCAGAGAAATAGCGTAGGCGGAGGCTTAATTTGCATATTAATGTAAATTAATGCGGTTTTGATGGTCAGTGTTTGGATAAACAGGGACCCCTACAAAGAGACAGACTTTTAAAGTACAGACCTCCAGCAGAGACAAACACGTCCTCCCGCTGTAGGCTGAAGCAGTAATGAGAGGAGCGTAGAGGCGCAGACCGGCACTCAAATTTCCAGACTGTTTTCTAGCGCAAACAAACAAGATACGTCTCAGATTCAACTCAGAATGACCTTCAGTCCGAGGCTGCTCTAAATGTCAGTGGCTATGATACTTCATGTTTAATTTGTAACGTAATCGAAATGGCTTTTTGCCTGTTTATGGTTGTTGCCTTGGAGACGTTTTAACGATCATTGTGGCTAAGAACATCCAGTTTCTCTAAAGCTTTGATCTTTAACTCATCATTTAATACTCTGTAATCTTAATGTGGTCAGAAAGGTGTTTGTCCATAGTTTTGTTTCAGCTGATTGTCATTGTCATTTTTTGCATATTTAAACCGTAACATGGCTTGCATTGTGACCACTGCAGTCACCCAGTTCACGTCCTAGCTTTATTGTTTGTGTTTTTAGTAGTGACCCTACAGAAGGCCTAAGTCCAGTACATGACATCATCAGACTGGTAGAAGAATGAGCCATCCATCCATCCATCCATCCATTCATCCATTCCCCCACCCATCCATTATCTGTCTGCCTATCACCCATTCATTCAATTATCCATCCCTCCCTCCCTATCTCCATCCATCCATCCTTCCTTCAATCTATCATCCATCCATCTAGGTACCCATCTATCCATCCATTCATCCATCCATTCATCCATCCATCCTTCGAGCAGGGTGTGCTGCAGCAGAGCCCGTGTGTTTTTCATGGCGAAGGCGTGGGGAGGAAGGGCGGATGAATAAGGTCAGGTTCGGTTTAATTGAAGATTATATGCTTAATTACTCAAGCACAGCCAGCACTAAATGGCCCGGGATTAAGGAAACGTTAGCCGCGCGGACCTTAGCATTCGACGCTCTGGCTCAATTACAGAAACATCTCCCCAACACCCCCACTGCCATCTCCCTCCCCCAACCTCGCTTGCCGCTGTTAACCTGATAACTACACCACCCCCCCCCCCCCCTCCCATGATGAGCCAGCCAGTCAAAACAAACAGGCTGAAATTCCTTCCTGAGACAACATGCTGCATTTCAAGTAGCGTTGTGATAAAAACGCGTGTTTGGCTGCCTGCTCCATTCCTCTTTGGTGTGTTAGTTAGCTGCTAGTTCCAATTTAGTCTCCTGATGTGTAAAGGCAGTAGCTGATCTTTGGGGGCGGGAGGAGAAGGAAGTTTCATCTATTTTCTCTGTCAGTTGCGTTTAAGTGTCATTGGCGGGGGGGGGGGGGGGGGGGGGGGGGGGGGGGGGGGGGGGGGGGGGGGGGGGGG
>NC_044505.1:6669668-6760291 GCF_902362185.1 Chanos chanos
TCCTTATGTTTTGCACAGGCCAGTGGAGAAATGGAGAGGTTTAATAGGAGTCTGAAAGACAGCCTGCAGACAGCACAAACTGAGGGAAAGGAGTGGGTGATGTTCATCACAGACTTTCTCCAGGTGCACAGATCAACCAAGCACGCGACCACTCAATGCACTCCCTCTGAACTGTTACACGGCAGGCAAACGCACAGCAGACTTCATATGGCAGGACTACACAAACGGCAGAAGCCACCTCAGATGGTCCAGACAGCACACACAGTGAGAGACAAACAAAGGAAGATGAAGGACTACACTGATAAGAAAAGTAATGCTCAACCAGTACATTTCCAGCGTGGCTCCTGGGTCAGAGTTAAGAGGCCTGGTACAGTGCACAAGGAGCAGTCAAAATATTCCCAACCCCTACAGGTGTTGGAGCGACGTGGACCTCACCTCACACATATCGACTATCTGATGACCACACATGGAACGCATCACACTGGGCTCCAGCGTAACCCCCAGGAGAAGAAACGTGATCCTAATGGACACCTTGGTCTTCATGTGGGAGGTCAAATGGATAGACAGGGAGACACAAGGGTTCCCCCAGATCAGCCTCCTCAAAGAGAGGTCAGAATCAGAGAACCACCAGTATGGACTAAGAAATATGTAATGTAAAAAAATAAAGAGAAAGGTATTGGTATGGAATGAGCATAATATTCCACAGGGACAGTTCAAATAATGTTCTAGACATTTCCAGTCAAATTATTTTGAAAAAAAGTTCCGTTTGAGTATTTTGAGACTACTTGAGTGATTGTTTGAGTTGACACTGTATCAGCACGAATTTGGTAAAGGCAAACTGTTGATTGTTCTTTTGCAGACAAAGACCTTTTAGGTATCCCTTTATCTCTTGGTATGTATGTTACTTAAGAAGAGGGGATGTGTTGTGTTCGTGTTAGACTGTCAGACAGAAGTGGACACTAGGGGGTGAAAAAAGGATGGGAAGGATAGAGAGGGAACAGGAAGGAGGTGAGAGAGGTGTATGCATGTGGAAAAGAGGGTACGGCCAAAAATAAAGAGGCTGAATCTAAAAGCACGGTATCAGGGATTATTGCAGCATTAGAATTGTTTATTTACATGTTTATTAATTTGCTATTTATTTTCCCTTTCCTTACAGGGGCAGCCGTGACCTAATGGTTAGAGAGAGACGCTTGTGACCAGAGGGTTCAGTCCCAGGGACCGGCAGGACAAATGTGGGCAGGGGGAGTGGATGAACAGCGCTTTCCCCTTCCACAACATTCACGGCTGAAGGCTCTTAACCCCCAACTGCCCCCCGGGCGCATGCATGTTCCCGACTGCTTCTGCTCACTATAGGATGGGTTAAATTCACTACTCGCTGCTCACAGTGTGTGTGTGCGATCACAGAGATTATAAATTCTAGTGTTTGTACTGTATTTTGTGTATTTTGAGACTAGTGAATTTGTTCTAATGTTATACTGCATGGGTTTATAATGACAATAAACGAACTTCAACTAATTAGCTAATTTACTGTGGAGCGCTTTGTAATTATATATTTGCAGTTGTGTTCCACTCCAAATGAGAAGTGAATCTGAATAAGCACAAGTTAGAGAAAATCTGAAATGTCACCTAAATATCTCAACAAAGAATGACTGAATAAACAATTAAAACCATGACAACAAATATGTTGTGCCCTTATATGAACATTTAATAAAATATCATAAATATGACACAACAAAAATAATAATAAAGACCTAAACTTGCTAATTAACATTTAGGTACTGACTTTCCCCCGTCAATGCCAGCGAAACAAATTTCAGCATAAACGAGAAACTGAAAAAACGAGAAAATGAAGTACAACAAAGCTACTCTTAAGGATTTAAACAACCTTCCCTGTTAAAAGTACCCTCAATGTCCAGTATGTTTTCATTTTACTTATAATCCACGTTGCCTCCCTCAGGTCATTTTTTACTGCTTTGGGTCGTCCTGTTTACTGCCGTGATTGTAAATGTTTCTCCACCTCATTTTCCTTCTCTAGTCTGCAAATTTTTACAAATAAGAACTATATCCCTTAGGCCCACACAGTAAAATGCAGTTTTTGGGTTGGGCCAGGGCAGTCAGACATGCGTCGTTATGGTGGTTACCAAAGTAATAACCGGTTCATCCCTGAACAGTTTGAACTGAAATGGTCTGTCTGTGCCCTCATGACCGTTATATACAGAGAGAAATAAGGAACTTCCTTTGTCCACCATCTGATATAGTGTAATAATATACAGCCTAATATATTTCAGAAGTCTCCATTGGGTTTCTTTTTCAGCTTTAATTCACATTATTAACATGTGGAAAATGTGACAGGGCTCACAAGCAAAGTCTAAATGAACAAACAATGGAATTTCATCTTCTTCTTCTTCTTCTTCTTCTTCTTCTTCTTCTTCTTCTTCTTCTTCTTCTTCTTCTTCTTCTTCTTCTTCTTCTTCTTCTTCTTCTTCAAAATCAGCAAATCAGTTTAAACACCCCTTCATAATGCTCAGCAGCCCATCATCCATGTGTATTCCACGTTGATTAAGTTAAATGAACTGGACAAAGAATCTGACGCGGTGACATAAACACTGTCTTGGACTGTCCTGGCATTTCTGAGTCTCAGTGCTTCCACTCTGTACTGTTGTTGTGACGGAAATGAGGCACTGAGTTAGTAAACTCCACTTTAAATTTGAATCTATAATGAGATTTGTCTTGACCTTGTGATTGCAGACTTACACCTCCAGTGACGTCTTCCTGCTGTAAGGGTTAGTATAGAGACTATGTTCTACTATGTTCTAGTGGCTGATGTGTTTACTGCAAATTCTTTGAGCTACAACAGCTCTCCTAGTCATTCTGTTTTTCCTTCCAGTTGTAGGAAACTGTCTTACACTATTGTTATGGTTTTATCATGTCTACTATGTCCAGTTCTTACACCTCAGACCTTTGGCCTAATTCATTAATGGAACTCCTGATTCACTTGCTGTGTTCCAACAGTATACCGTACCCCACCACAAAAACAGACTATTACAGATGTAGGTTTTATACGTTTGTAACTATACTCTACACAATATTGTGATCTCTTTTGTGTAAAATTCACAGTCATAAACACACACACACACACACACACACACACACACACACACTAGTACACATTGAACACAAAATTCTGGAGACAATCCATTGACTTCCATAACAACAAAAGCAGAGAATAACAACCGAACCTAACCTTGACCCCAATCCTAATCCCCCCAAAAACCTTCACATTTTTAGTTTTATAAATAAAAACTATGCCTTATATATATACATATATATATATGTGTGTGTGTGTGTGTGTATATATATAAACACTAATGAAATTCATTTAACCTGTAGGGACTACGATTTTGATCCCAGTCTGACGTGATGTCCTCAATAAAGTAATGTGCTATCAGTAAAATGTCCTTCTAATTAACAAAAATAAATAAACACACACATGCACATGTGGGCATGCATGCACACACACGCAAACACACACACACACACTAGTGCAGATCTTTAGCTGTAGATCAAACACTCCTCATAACTGTAAGGTCGTCCAGCTTCCCTCAGCACAGCAGTGTTCCAGTGTCAGTGTGAGTTCACTCTTTTATCCTTTATCGCCTCCTCTGTGTTTTTCAAATCATTTTGTCTCCCTCTGGGCTTCAGATGCATCTCTTTATTTTCTTTATATTCATTATATCACATTCAGGTGTCAGGATCGAAGTACTGTTTTTGTGGTATTCTCAAAATTATGAACAAAGTAAAGGACTTGTTATATCATTTTTAAAAATATTGCAGGCAAAATATTGCACTCTCAAAAATTTCTAAGGAAGCCCACAATATACACAAATATGTACAAATACACGAAAAAGCATGCACTAGTACACAAAGTGAAAAAGTGCTGAAAAATGACCTGCTGTCAATGCCTCATTTTTTCATTTATTTAGCACTTCTTATATTTTACCACTAGAGGGAGCTGAATGATTTACACTGAGCTAAACAGAAACGAGTGTGAAACAGCTTGATATGTCAATAGAACTTATGATGTCATTATCTATATTTTTTCGTTTTTCCAACTTAAAAGTCCTCCAAGAAACTCTGAACGGAGACCTCTTCACTTATATCTCTCACCCCGTTAAAACTGTGACAAACTTTTCTGGATCATCGTGGCCAGTGGTTTTGGTCACTCACAGGAGTTATGTGTATGAGTGGTTATGACGTTTGTCAGTAAGAAGGAAACACTCATCATGACAGGGAGGTGTGTACCTGTTGTCATTGACAGAAAGGAATTTCTCAGTCAAATGGCGGTTTATATAACTTTTGTAACAGTATGAAAGTTTAAATCGTATGTCTTTTTTCCCATTTAGACATTTTTTATGGCAAATACCCCTATGAATTCCACAAATGCATCTCTTTATTCAGTCAAATTTAATTTTTAACTACATCTCAAACAGGAATATTTTTCAACATGGATTTACATACTGTTTTGTTCATATTGTTCAGATTACACACAAAGCAATATTCTTCAGTTGTACTGGGTAGTATATAAAGGTACAAATACACTTCCTAAAACACAGCGCTGTCTGCAAATATGCTGTCAACACTGAATCTTCAGACACATCCTCACTTTCATGTAATGTTGCCACTTATGTTTTCTAACCACTAGATGGGGATGTAGGATTAATTACACTGTGTAAAGTAGAGGGACGTGACCCTGAGAGACATCTCCTGGGGAAGATATCAGTGGTCCTAGAATACTGTATGTTTTGAACTCGTATTTTAAGTTCTGACGCAGAATATATAACTGTTCAATTTGCTATATATAAATAATTATTCCGCACCGAGAAGAAAAATCAAAAACTTTCTAACACAGTAGTGTGAGAAATGACGCCAAGACCGTAATCAGATTTGACTCATAATCTCATAAATTTTGTCTTTCATGAATAGAAATTGATACTGAAATTTCTTGTAAACACACACACACACACACACACACACACACACACACACGCTATTCTACAGGCGATGCAATTGTAATGAATTCAGCTGTGTACCTCTTCTCTGAAATAAATGTGTTTGTGGTTTTGTGACTCTCTCACAGAGCTGATGTGTCTTGTTTCTCCTCAGGGAGATGTGTCTACAGACAGGAGGAGGAGTCCTGTTCAAAAACACAGACCTTATTTTGATATATTTGGTGAATTTAAAAGAGCGTCCTCTGATTTGTGTCTGTAGCTGTTTGATGATTTCCTGCAGTGTCTCTAATAAGGCAACAGTGAGTGTGATTGGTGGGTGGGAGGAGTCCTCTCTCTAGGTGGGCTAAGAGGACTCAGTTCCTTCAGTCAGTGTGAGAGAGCAGAGGTGAAGGTTGTGCTCTGTGACTAGTTGTTGAAACGGAGCGTGGTCTGGGGCAGAGAGAGATGGAGACGTGTGTGTGGATCATTTTTCTGTCCTCCATGGTTCATCTCACCACAGCTGGTAAGTGCAAATTCATGGTCAAAAGGTCAAAGGTCAAGAGGTCAATAAATTATCCTTTTAAATGAATAGACTATAATTATAAAGCAATAAGCTATTTACCTGACCCAGATCTGTCTTCCACTGACTGTGTAAGGACAGAACATTATCATGTCATTTAAAGAATATGTGTTTAAAATTAAATTTATTGTATGGCTTTTGTTCCAAGAGGCTATTTTTCATTCATTTGTTTGAAGTTAGTTTTTTTTTTTGAGGAAAAGTGAAATTCATTTTCTCTCTCTCTCCTCTACAGACAGTGTGAGGCTGGTGAATGGTGGTAGTCGCTGTGCTGGGAGAGTGGAGGTTCATCATGAAGGACAGTGGGGCACAGTGTGTGATTTTGGTGGGTGGTATATGAGTGATGCTGCAGTGGTGTGTAGAGAGCTGGGATGTGGGGAGGCTGTAGAGGCAGTGAGAGATCCTCGTTTTGGAGAGGGATCAGGACCAATCGTGATGGCTTATGTGCAGTGTACAGGGTCAGAGTCCACACTGAAGAAGTGTAGATCAGATGACCAGTACATTCAGCGCTGTCGTCATAATCGTGATGTTGGAGTCGTCTGTTCAGGTAGGTTTTACTAAACCTCAGTAATAAATGACAATAATCTACTGCAGTGTTCAGTCATTAACCACACCATACACATTTCTATATTATACATCTCTGTGTCATCATTCACATCCTTTTACTCATGTCTTTATTTTCTCATCACATCATGTAGCTTTTATACTGTCACCTTTTAACAGAATGATTATAATGATTATAATTTAACCATATTAAATTCAGCCTGAGAGAAATCTACTACTTTGTGTTCAGTTTTTCCATATGTTTGATGATGTTTGATAGTATTTTATAATGATTTATGGGTATTGGTGTATTAGTTGTATAAACTTGATCAATAAATGTATGTGTACATTGGGCTTGGGACATTATTGTTAAATGAGTAATTGTGTGTGTGTATGTGTGTGTGGGTGTGTGTGTGTGTGTGTGTGTGTGTGTGTGTGTGTGTGAGGCTGTGAGAGTCATAGTTATTGCTGTATGGAGGTAACTAGTTTTATATGATGGAGTTTAGGTTGTGTGTGTATATGAACAGCAGAGACTGTTTAGAGAGGAAAGGAGTAAAGAGAGATTATATAGTTTTTATAATTCAGTTCAGATTTAATTTTCACCAAATATTACTGATTATTACTTAAATATTACTGATTACTACTTAAAAAAAAAAAAACATCTCGTTGTAAATCACCTTATTTTTCTGGGTTTGTCTTTACATGTCAGAGTTGTTGTTTTTAAATCGTTCAGACACACTGGTCATTTATTGTGTCCAAATCACAGTGTCCATGTTACTGATGAAAATCTCTGAGACTTCATTCTCCAGTAGTCTATTCTGTTCCTGAACTTTACACTCATCATTCTCTCTCTCTACTCTTATTTTAGTCAGTGTTTCAGTTATGTGACTGTATAACGGTGTTGCTGATCTTACTGTATAAACAGAATATTTTTAACATCATTAATCGACAAAAAGAAAAGAATAAAAAACTGACGGGAAAAAAATGATCTAAAAGAATATGTCACTTTCCTCAGAATCAGTATTTAGTCAAATCTTCACTCAGTTCTCATAAAACATATTCAATGTTCTCTCCAAAAAAGGAACAATATAAGTCTCTTTCTTTTTTATGAAAAATGTGTAATTTCGTAAAAGCACATTTGTGAAATAATCCACTGTTTAATTGACAGGTGAGGGGACCAGACTAGCTGGTGGTTCTAGTCTGTGTTCTGGGAGAGTGGAGCTGTTTCGTGGGAAGACTTGGGGCACGGTGTGTGATGCTGACTTTGACCAGCAGGATGCAGAGGTGGTGTGTAGAGAGCTGGGCTGTGGGGTTCCTGTAGAGGTGCTGGGAGCTGCTGCTTTTGGTAAAGGGGAGGGTCAGGTGTGGTCAGAGGAGATTCAGTGCAGAGGCAACGAATCTGGGATTTTCTTCTGTCCAACATCATCTTCACGGAGACAGGACTGTCCCCATGACAACGATGTGGGAATAAAATGCACTGGTAATTATAAATTCTTAGAAGGACAGTGAATAGTGGATGTAATTTGTTAAGAATTTTGTATTATTTCTTACAATGATTTGCTAATGATAAAGCAAAGTGTTAAGAATAAGAATTCGTTTAAGAATTTCGAAATAGAAAGAATGTTACAACCCGTAACTAAACATAGTGAGCACATTAAAATATGTCCATGAGAAACAGAATGCCATGCCTCTTTCTGCTTCATGTAAACATGTAAACAACACTGTTGGTCTTGTGTAAACAGGATACACAGACTTCAGACTGATGAACAGCTCTGACTCCTGCTCTGGTCGAGTGGAGCTGCAGTACCTCAGTGAGTGGGGAACAGTGTGTGGTGCATCGTGGGATATCAGAGCCTCCAACATCCTCTGTCGACAGCTGAATTGTGGGAGTTCCGTGGCCATAGTGGGGGTGGACTGGTTTGGGGAGGGCAGTGACCCAGTGTGGGCTGATGTGTTTGATTGCCAGGGCAACGAGACACACCTCTCAGCATGTGTCATCTCTTCATGGAGTCGAACTGCATGCTCTCATAGGCAGGATGCTGGAGTCATCTGCTCTGGTCAGTTTATATGAGGGACACAGTTACATACACTTTATGACTGAATGCTGCAGAAACTCAGAATAATCATGATACTGGTACTTTGATTCATTAATAATTGATTCATACAGAGGAGGCTTTTGGTAAAATTGAACTCTTCTCCTCAGGTTCCTCTATGTCTGCTGATGGTGGATGGGTGAGGCTGACTGGAGAGAGGGAGTGTGAGGGAGAGGTGGAGGTTTATTTCCATCAGGCCTGGAGGAGAGTTCTCCTGGACTCCTGGAGTTTGTCTGAAGCCTCTGTGGTCTGCAGACAGCTGGACTGTGGCTCTGTTGTAGAGTTCAGTGGCTTCTCTGGGTCTAGTCCAGGGGACAGTGATGAGTGTTTGACTGGTTTCCAGTGCGCTGGGACTGAAATTTATCTGGGAAATTGCAGCTCACCACAAACTACAAACTGCAATTCCAGTTCACAGCTGTCACTCATCTGCTCTGGTGAGTACTATATGACTGGAGGTTTGGTCATTTGAACTGGCCTCTAATTTCCACAAGAACAGAGGCAGTCTCTTTTATTGTCAGACCAATCACAATGCCTTTGGACATGTGTTATAAACTAATGCAGATTCAATATTCCTGTTAAAAAAAGTTGGTAAATTCCTGAGTTTAGAAATTGAGTCTTTTTCGTGCCGTAATTCAGGTCATAGGTCCCTCAGACTGGTGGGTTCTGGGAGTGAGTGTGCAGGGCGTCTGGAAGTTTTCCACAAAGGCTCATGGGGAACAGTGTGTGCAGACTCCTGGGATATGAAGGATGCCCAGGTGGTGTGCAGACAGCTCCAGTGTGGAGAGGCCCTCAGTGGGCCGGTTCCAGCCTGGTTTGGTCCTGGAACTGGACCCATTTGGCTGGATGAGGTGGAATGCGTGGGGAACGAGACATCCCTGTGGAGCTGTCCATCAGAGGGATGGGGCCGACATGACTGTGGCCACAAGGAGGACGTGGGAGTGCTGTGTTCAGGTATTCAGCTCAAATGCATCATAAATATCACACACTCAAGCTGTATGAGAATGAGGTATTTGGGTTGATGTATAGTTTTGTTATAAACATGGCTTATTCTTGGTCACGAAAGGAAAATGATGAAATTTTCCTAAAATGCTTTTCCCCCTTCTCTTCCATTTTTGCCTGTATGAGAATAAGACTTTTTAAGACGAGTCGTGTGACGGTGTTACTCAACCATGTGGGCTTCAAATCCTGTTTTCATCCTCAGAGTTTAAAGAGATCAGACTGACTGAAGGCTGCTCTGGGAACCTGGAGGTTTTTTACAATGGAACCTGGGGTAATGTCTGCTATAACCAGATGGACTCAGACACAGTGTCTTTAATCTGTCAAGAGCTGAACTGTGGAAAGAGTGGCAGTGTGGACTGGAGCACACCAAGACTGGCTTCAGCTCCAAACTGGCTTGATTTTCTGAAGTGTCGCAAACACGACATTAGTCTGTGGAACTGTCCGTCTTTACCCTGGGGTCAGAATGACTGTAATCAAGATGAACTGGCAAATATAACCTGTTCAGGCAAGTTACACCGTTTGTGTTTGTGCTCTGATGAAGATTATGAAATAATTTCACTGTCAGGGATGAGGATAATGGTAAAGAATGTGCTGTTACAAGTGATTACAGCTACAATCAATAACCCATTAGTTAAAAATCATCATATTTCTCCTTTAGTCACAGAGGAAAAAACTGTCGCCCGAATTCTTTTGTCATGTGCAGCGTCTCCACATCACAGACCATGTTCAGATGACAACGTCTAACCCCCATTCACATTATATTTCTCTCCCTTATGCTTCTAAACCATATATATCAGAGGTCTACAACAGAACATTCTTAAACATGAAATTGTATTGAATAAATTTTTTAATGTATTTGTTCATTTTGTCAAAAAGAAAATTAATTAAATTATTTCAACTCCTAATTTCAGTACCTAAAAAATAGCTTAAATAAGCTTTTTACCAATCAAAAAATCTACCATGCATATGTTTTTGGATCCTTATTTAATATCATGATAATAAGATGTTTTAGTTAAAACCATGGTTTGTTGTCTAGACCATCTACCCCTCAGACTGATGGAGGGAGAGGGCCAGTGCTCTGGGAGGCTGGAGGTTTATCATAACGGTACCTGGGGCTCAGTCTGTGATGATGACTGGGACATTACAGATGCTCAGGTGGTGTGCAGACAGCTGGGCTGTGGGCCGGCACTGAGGGCTGATGGGAATGCTGCCTTTGGGCGTGGAGAGGGAGCTGTGTGGCTGAGCAGGGTGGAGTGCAGAGGAAGTGAGGTCCACCTGTCTGACTGCTCTCTCTCCCTGAAGAACAACACTGACTGCTCCCATAAGGAGGATGCTGGAGTCACCTGTACAGGTAGGAGTGAGACAATGGTTCCCATGGCTACTGTCATCAGACCAGAGTCAGAGAATTATCTGAAGTATTTGAATGACTGGGCCCTGTCCCAACACTCTTCCATGTCTCCTTTACCTTGTGTCCTTTTCTACTAACATTCAAACAGAATTGAATATACTGAAGTCATACTAAACAAAAATCACATGAATGTTTTTAGAGTATTCATCAACACTGCCATTTAAGAGAAAAAGGTCACAAGGAAATAGAGCATTGAAGAGAATTGTTACAGGGCCCTGACACTGAAATACCTAAAGAAGTGATTGTCATGTGTTTGACTGATGATTACTGTCATACTGGAAATCCATTAAAATCACAGTGTCCCATTAGTTCATGTTAGGATATCACACTCAGTGATTTAAGTTCAGGTCCAACACTGATGAATAAATGAACTCTGACCTTTTCACAGATCCATCTGCTCATCCTCCAACCTCCACAGGTACACTCATTTTTTTTCTCGTGAAATATTATCAGTATTATCGGCCCAAAAGCTTAAATAGTTATCAACTTCTAACTAGTAATACCTAAAGACAAAATGTCCAAGTCCTTTTACACACACAACAAGATTAAAAAACTCTCTCTCTCTCTCTCTGTATCTGTGTGTGTTTGCATCTTTGTGTGTGTGTGTGTGTGTTTGTGTGAGTGTGATTCCAGGGAGAACAACTTTAACAGTTACTTCTGCAGCATCTTTAGGTAATATGAACACGTACATGTTTGTCTGATTTAATCTGACTTGTGTTTTTGTATTGGTGAATAGTTTATGTTTAACTCTAAATCATATCCTGGAATGTGATTTCTTTGTTCATGTGTCTCCAGTAACCACCAGCAGACAGACCAGTCCTTCACGGACTCAGTCACAGACTGGTGTGTCCATTCCCTCAGTGGTGTTCCTGGTTCTAGGAGCACTGCTCCTGCTACTGCTGGTGTTTCTGCTTGTGCTGTTTTACCAGAACAGAGCTCTGAGGAGAGGTAGGAAAAACATTGAGGAAAAACAGCAGAAATAAAGTTCCTTTGAATGCGAAATATGACCCTGTTTGTGTGTGTGTGTGTGTGTGTGTGTGTGTGTGTGTGTGTGTGTGTGTGTGTGTATGTCTTCTCCCACACAGCCCTGTCTAAGAGGAAACACATGACTCTGCCTGATGCTGTCTATGAGGAGATTGACCACAGATTCCTCACTAAGAGAAGCAGTAACACTGTTCAGAGAGGTGAGAGTCTCTTTACAGGGATGCACAGCTGCTACTGTGGAGAGAGAGAGAGAGAGAGAGAGGGAAAGAGAGAGAGTGCATATATGTGTGTACGTGAGAGAGAGAGAGAGAGAGGGGGGGGGAGTAGAGAGAGAGATATGGGAGAGTGAAAGAGTTTCTGCAGTTGTGTGTTTGTGATCTTACAAACATATGCTATCTTTCTCCATTAAAGTAAGGAAAAGGCGAAAATCGTTGTAGCTGTGAGTGTTACAGATTGTACTTGAGCGAGAGCAAGAGAATTAGGAGGCGGGAGAGAGTGTTGTGTTGGGAAACACTGCCCAGTTTCGTTTGAATAAATTATTTTACAGATAAAAATGTAAACATGTTGTCTAAATGAACAGCAGAATGCTGCTCGTAAATTCTCGATGTTTCCCGTTACTGCGTTTTCGCAGAGCTCACTTCAGAGACACCGGGGGGAGGGAGAGAGAGATGCGGAGGGGTAATCATAAACTGGGCCATGTGAACAGCAAAGAAAACTCAAAGAGCGACGTTAAGATGAAGTTTGTAAATTTACTGTGCTGTAACTGTGCTGGTGTTATTTTTACTGGTGTGCTTTAAGAGCCAAACGGTTTTACTCCCGTTAAGCCAGAGAGCTCAGCACCAAAAACTACGAGAGTCACAGGTGCAGCGGATGTGTTTATGTGCCCAAGTGTGTGAGAGGGGAGGGGGAGAGTTAAAGTACAGGCACAAAGCGCATGTCTGAGAGCGAAAGAGGGGGCAGCAGGGAATTTGTGTGACAGGCAAGTGAGAGCGAGCGGGAGCCGGAGAACACGTGTTTGTGTATGTGTTTTAATTCCGTGTTTGATGAATGTACCGCTCTCTTTTAACAGGTCGTGCTCTCTCAGAGGGACAGAACTCTGGCTATGAGGATGTGGGGGAAGAAGAGCTCCTCTCAGGTATGACGGCTACATCATCTCCACTTACTCTCTTACGACAAAGTCTATAACTATCTCACTCTACCACATGATCATCTGACAGTTAATAATGTGATGTGCGAACTTAATCTATTTAAGTCGTTTCGCTGCTTATTCTTTACCTTCTGCTGCATTTTAGGAATAATGATGGCGAAAAAATCCGCATATACAACAAACATTGAAAGTCCGTATAATCTGGAAAGTTTCTGTTTTTGATTCCGTTTGCGCTTCTAGAAATGCACGTGCGTGGAGGCTAAACGTAAACAGTAGGGATATGAGACACTGTGTATCGTTTGATTAAAACACGACATAAAAACGTTTAAAGCAGCACCAGAATCCGTGCCCGTTGACTGCACTGAAACCACAAGTTTAAAAAAGCAAAATGCGGTCTCCACTCCTGGCTTATGCAGCCCATTTGGCACAGACTCAGTCACCCTGTAGCGAACAGCGGCTCAAAGAATGACGGAAGCCGAGCTTCACTTCACCACAGCGCGTTGATGGAAGCGTCATCGACACAGCTACCTGCCAAGATCAAATATCAGCAACTTAAAAGAAACGCAAGGACTCCGGATATTCACCGGCAGAACGGTCGCTTCAGATTCATTCATCGTTCGGTCTGACAGGTGTCGAGGTGGGAGGAAATAAGCGGGGAGGACGTAGCAAATGCGGGTTGCAAGCGAGGTTAAAACTGAGCGAACAGACCGCCGTTTGACAGAACGGGACTATGATTAGTTCATTAGTCTGTTAGAGACATTTAAAAAAAAACAAAAAAAAAAACACTGAGTCTGACTGATGCTCTTACGAAGCCGAGCGAAGAGGGTAAAGCGATCAGCCAGGATCTGAGAGAGCATATGAAATTTGCTGAAATAATAAATGTTCCTCTTTGTTTCTCCAAAAAAAACCAAACTGGTGCATAGTAGAGTGACTGTCACCACCGTGACAAGTGACATGAAGTCAAGTCTGGTATTCAGTGTGCTACTCGATCCGTACAACGTGACTGCAAAGAAGTGTTACACTAGAAGTTTCTGTGGCAGTGCATATTATCTCTCTGTCTACCTATCTATTCTGTTTCTGCAGAGTCTTTGATAGAGGAAAAAGGCTGAGTATTACGATGATGCGAAAACTACCAGTGACCTGACAGGTTAGTGTGTTTATACATGGATCACATAGTCTTGTCCATTGTCTGCTTAACCAGATGTGTGGAAATGTTGTTGACCAGGTGGTTTTGAGTCAATATTCAAAAGTCTCTCTGTTTTTATCTGGTTCAGAGGAGATGCTGACACTGGACTCTCCAGAGAGCTACGATGATGTCATCACTTCAGGACAGAACCCAGACAGTGTGATGGGTGTGTCTCTGTCTTTAGATTATGTTTTTGAAATACAAACACATGCACTTTAAAATTTCATTACTGTTCAGTGTCTGCTGTGAATGGAGGGGAATTTGTTTGTGTATTTTGATGCAGAGGAAAATGTGACAGAGGCTCCCCCAGAGCGCTATGATGATGTCATCACTGTAGGGAGGAAGTCTGGAGGTGTGATGGGTGATTTCTCTACATGTTCATATTAAATGCTATATATCACATGATGTTCATATAACAGACAATGTTTAAAACAATGTATCTCTGTGATTGGTTTAGAGCTGACAGGAACAAAGGTCTCACTGGAGTTCTATGATGATGTCATAACATCAGGGCAAGATCCAGGCAGTTTGATTGGTGAGTTATGACTTGTATGATGTGGTCACTCTCTCTTCTGTCAGTCACACTGTAACCAGATCACATGTCTACACTGAGAGCCCCTTTCATTCAGCAATAGACATATTACTGTAATGTTAGGAATAGCAGAGCTGGAGTGATACAAGACGTTTAACAGTTCCTGGATGATGAATTTTATATTTTTATTATATGTTTAAATGTGGGATATGTCCTCCTTAACGAAAATGTAGCCCGGAAAAGACTCCATGAACCATTTTCAGTGTGTTTGTGACATTAAGTTTAGGGTATCAGTGTTGATTACTGTTTCAGAGACAGCTGTGAAAGACCCACCAGAGGATTATGATGATGTGGACACTACTCAAGGCAGTTTAGCAGGTGAGTTTCAGAGAAATGTTTTTCAAACTCTCACTACATGCTGTGTGTATAGAGAAGCTATACACTCACTGTCCATTTTATTTGAAACACTTACCTTTGGTCTACACTCACTGATCACTTTATGAGGTATACCTGTCTTAAAACTACACTCTACAGGTGTGCAGTTATAGACTAGAGAGACAAACACACAATATCTACTGTATTTATTGCTCAATATATAAAACTAAAAAATGTTATGAGTAAGAAATTAAAACCTCAGTTTTCTCCTGCTCCATTAGAGATGGAATATGATGATGTGGAAGGAGAGACTTTCTGAGGAAGATGGAGAAAGTAACAAAAATGGAAATTCCACCTGTTGCCTTTTGTATGTCATTTAATTTTTTGTGTCAGATGAGGCCTTGAAACAAGTAGTAATTCATATTTCCATGTCTCTGCAGTCAACAGTAAACTTTTCACACACAGATTTATCCAGTGTCTGTTAGGTCAGTCTAGGACTCTGAACTTTGTACTTGTATGTAGCTCTGTTCTTTAGACCTCAGTGTTGTATAGAGGAGCATTTCCAACCTTAGATCAAAATGATGGAAGAGACTGAATCAGGGAAGGTTGTGTTTCTTCGGCAAAACACAAATAAGTAGGGGTGTAACGGTACATAGAAAGTCACGGTTCAGTTCACACCACGGTTTGGACATCACAGTTCAGTACGAGTTTGGTACAATGGGAATAAAGCAACAAGAACCCCCAAATGCATAAGGCCCAGGTTTCTTTCATTTATTTTGAACAGACAGTAGTGCAAGTTACAGTTTGTTCCACCTAGTGTCCTGTAGTCCCCCCTGAGGTAGTGGGTACAGCCTGTAGTGCATTAAAGGTGCCATAGAATGGAAATCACCATTTTCCCTGCCCTTTTGAATTCACTGAGATGAAAGTGCTATGGAAACATTGTCAAAATATGAAAACATGCATTCCCCTCCTACAGCTGTATAATCTATGTGAAGAAAACAAGCCTTTCTACAGCCTGTTCAGAATTCCGTGTGCTTGTGACACCACAACTGCACATGGCCGCCTACAGCAGCGTGTAGCCACTTGTAGGCTGTTGACAGCCAGCATTGCCATCTATTATTCATTATGAAATGAGGTTTACTTCTTACCACAATGTACTGGTAAACAAGGACATAAGGTCCTTGAAAACTTATGTTGTCATATGTTAGCACCACAATCCGATCCCAAATCTTAGAGAGAAGAGAACAAACCAACTATGAGAGAGTGAAATGAGAGACTCGCGCTTGTGAAATTTGGTTCCGTGTTACGTTCATCAATCTTCACACATAGTCTACCACGTATTCTCCTTATGACTCCATGCACCGATCCATAACGTCCATACCGTGACTGTTCAGGACGAATACATGTACCGTTACACCCCTACAAATAAGACAAAACAGTAGATAATGAAATGATGATGGACAGAAGGGAATAATGGAACTGTGTATGAAATATAAGTATACAGTATTAATAGATGACCTTTGTATTCCAGCCTTTGTTCTGATTGCACATTCAAAACCATTTACGTGTTTGTCTTCATACATTTATTTTGTCCCAAATCACATCAAATGTTATCTCAGGGAAATGCAGCCATGGTGGACACAAAACCAAGAGAATGTCATGCTTTTTTTGAGCAAAACCTAATGTATCAGCTTTTATTGAAAGTGCTTTTGTCATTGATTCTGAAATATAGACTTTTTTACTTCAATAGTTTCTTTTTATTGTTTACCCATGTAAGATTAGGAGACATTTATTTGAAACCTGTTTACAGATTTTATTTTGTTTGTGTTTATTGTTCCGTCTTACCTGACTGTCATAATATCCCCTGTATTATTGTTCTATTTTTTTTTTAACATTGTACAAGTCTTCAAAAGATGACAAAGATCCACGAAACAGTTATCAGTATAAATGCATATTAAGTTTATTACAAAGTTCTGTAAAGAGTTTTAATATGGATCTCCTATAAGTCTGACAGTTCATCAGTTCTTTTTTGCTCACTGATAATGCTCAAAGAATTTAAAGCTGTTAGAATTTTCAGTCCATTTTGTTAGACACTATATGACCAGTTCTTATCTCATCTTCCACATGATTGTAGTTATTCCACACTAAAGCACCTCAGTTGCTTTATCTGTGATATAACTTATGTATACAAATATACAACATTTCAGCAGGTAAACTAATTTCCAAAAGATGTAAATGCTTCTTTATTTGCATAACACATGGGCAAGCACACGCGCGCACACACGCGCGCACACACACACACACACACACACACACACACACACACGCTCTGAGATAACACTTGCTCTTTCCTACCCCTAGAGGGCGAAAAGGACTCAGCATCATTGATAAATTTGTCAAAGACTGAATTGTCATTATTCACAATTCCCAATAAAATGCAGGACTGAGTTTGTAAATTTGAACAGGCTGGTAAAAGTGAATTGTCCCTGAAGTCCATGAATCCACTTCACTGATTGATTTAAACACTAAACTTTACATGACCTGTGCAGCAGTGTTTGAGGTAAATTGGAACATCACCAGGAGTTGAAATGGGTGGGGATCTGGTTTAATTTTATTTAAATAGAATTATGACATTTCTTTTTCCAACAGGATTAGTTCCGTTAAATACATCTAAACTGTATTGAGCAAGGAGAAAGAGTGGGTGATATCCTACTCCACTGGTTCTCAATCCTGCTCCTGGGGGACCCCTGCTCTGCACCTTTTCCATCTTTCCCTGCCCTACCTACCTGACTGGACTCATCAGTTGCACTTTTGATTGGCTGAGCACACCTGATTTAATCAAGAGCATGTAATCACAATAATCAGGTGTGCTCAGCCAATCAAAAATCAGGTAGGTAGAGCAGGGAAAGATGGAAAAGGTGCAGAGCAGGGGTCAACCAGGAGCAGGATTGAGAAACAGTGTCTACTGCACAACAGTGTAGTAAACTGACTATGTAGCTCTATCGCCCTCTAGTGGGCAAACAACTATTTAAGTCACCACAGTTCTTGGCAACAGTTGTCTGTTTGGCTAACTGAAGTATGTCCACTGAGATGGTGAATTTACAGGTAAATTACACATACTAAAGTCTCCAGACTAATAGGATTGAATCCACTGTAATTTGTGTCTGAAAGCAGCAGAGAAATGATCAATTCTCCAAAAATAAAAGATAAATTTGGAAGGCAATGATGAAAAATGAATAAATGTTTTAACCATCCTACACCTGCTGTTTAAAAAGATGAATGTTTTTAACATCATTTCTTAGACTGTTAAAAACAGTTTTGGTTATAGTATTAATGTGTAGATAAGAACTCAGAATCCAGACAGAATATTTCCTCACATTTAAAACATATTACAACAGTGGCCCTGTATGTTCTCTCTCATGGTTTTGGCTCCATTCAAACTTTATTTCTGTGTTGTCTTGGAAAAGATGACAAATGTTCTGTGACGTCCACAGTTTGATTTAAGAACCAAACTTGATGAACCCAGTGATTGAAATGTGACACTGATTTCTGTGCATTCTGATTGCTAGTATGAAGGGCAAGATTTCCTCAAAGAAGAAAAGGTCCAGACTAAAGCCTGTGGCCTTAACCTGTAATACTCTCTCTGACAGACTGTTAATGTTTGGTCTAAAAGTCTCCAAAAGAAACCAGAAATGTTTGTTTTGTGTGTGTGTGTGTGTGTGTGTGTGTGTGTGTGTGTGTGTGTGTGTGTGTGTGTGTGTGTGTGTGAGTGATTCAGTTCTGATCAGTTGGTGTGACCCACTACCCTCTCTAGTGGTGAGAAATGTTACTACCAAAAATACAAACATGGTACAATAACACATCCAAATCAAAGACACCTGCAGTGAGTGCTTGTTTGAAATAAGTTCACTTTGTCTGGGTTACTGTGGGGCTGAGGGAAACCAAGCACTTTCCCCTCATGCACTGAAAGTTCCCAGTGTCCGATTGACAACAGTGTTCAGGACCATGGACAGCACCAATCTGTCAAACCTGCACTGACAGCTGAAGACAGAGAGTGAGAGCCTTGGTCAGCTCCACATTCACTCACAGCAGCAGAACCTGGCTGTAGTGGGGAGGTGGAGCTGTGTCTCATCTTTACTGGACTCCACCTCAGGGTGTAGCTCTGCAGCAGGAAGGTTGTATTTGCTTTTCTTTCCTTTCTGCACCTGGGCTCTATCCAAAACATTATGACAAGACTGTTGTAAGAGGAATTAAATTATGATGTCTTCATTTTATTTTATTTTCTTGAGATCCCTCTTTTCCATTCACTCCTTCTGTCATTCTCTGTGTCAGGTAGATGAAGACTTGCTGTAGAGTCTGAATCAGTGCACACAGGTTTATTCTGGGTTACCATGGTTACTCAGTACCTGCTAATGCTGTTACATGGTCTACACTACCTGTACACCACTTTCCCAGTCCTGTCAGACAGGATGAGAGAAACAGATAGAGAGAAAGAGCAGGTTTCTATTTGTTAGATCAGACATCAGCTACAACATTTACAGTTTAACACAGTTAATCCAAAATCATACAAAAATGAGTTGTTCTTGAGCTCAAAGTGCTGAAATACTTTGGGACATATCTGTGACAGATGACACCAGTTTTAAGGAATGGCGATGTGAGCTGGTAGGACAACGAGTTGCAGAGGTGTGGACTCGAGTCACATGACTTGGACTCGAGTCAGAATTGAGTCACGATTTTGATGACTTCAGATTCAACTCGACAAAATTAAAAACGAATTGCAACTCGACTTTGATTTTAATAGCACTGACTGTAGACTTCACTCGGACTTTGACTTGTAATGACTTGACGTATTTCATAGGTAAAGATATTAAATTTATTTCATTAAAAAAAAAGTGTGCAGCTATTTCCTGATATTCTTGCCCACACGGGACTTCAGCGGAGCCTACAATGAACACCGATGACATTGCATGCACAGCAGAGAAAGAGGCATTGGTGCACAGACAAGAAAATGATACGTCGGCTTATTGCATTCAGTTTCAAAGACTACACCTGTTGTAAACAGCAAACGGATGGCAATATGTAAAACATGCGAGACCAAAATTACGGATGGTGAAGCAACAACCTCCAACTTTGCTCTACACTTAAGGTTGCACAAAAACCGGTATACCTGAATATTATAATTACAGGTGCTCCTAAACTTACGATGGGTTTATGGGGACGTAACCCCATCGTAAGTTTAAAACACACATACACACGCACACAATGCAAAACTACCATCAACACTGACGCATCCAGACGCTTGTTTTTATTTGTTCTTACTCATAATAACCACTAGATGGGGCTGTAGGATAAATTATCCTGAAGACAGCAGAGCGGAGCATTCCTTAAGAAAATTTATTTGCTTTTGATATTTCTTCATATTTTGGGTCTGAAAAAGTATTGTTTTAAATAATAATTATTACCATCTTCATATCTGATTGATTTGTTGCCAACAGAGATTTGCTGTTGGAGTCACAAGACCTGCAGGATTGTTTCTGTCCTGTCTGCTGTCAGAGTGATTTAGCATCGAGAAACATTTCACAATCATTTGATATAGAAATTGGAGATGCTGTGCTAAAAGCTTTTAGAAACTGAAATTTTTTTTGTTTATGCTTTGGTTTTAAAACCCTCCATTCCTTCATATACGCACGCATGCACAGACACACACACACACACCCCCCACATATTATAATGCAAGTGACGCACTTGTAATGTACTCTGTTATGTAGTTCGTCTCTGAAATAAATGTGTTTGTGGTTTTGTGACTCTCTCACAGAGCTGATGTGTCTTGTTTCTCCTCAGGGAGACGTCTCTACAGACAGGAGGAGGAGTCCTGTTCAAAAGCAGGAGAATTTTAAAGAGCGTCCTCTGATTTGTGACTGTAGCTGTTTGATGATTTCCTGCAGTGTCTCTAATAAGGCAACAGTGAGTGTGATTGGTGGGTGGGAGGAGTCCTCTCTCTAGGTGGGCTAAGAGGACTCAGTTCCTTCAGTCAGTGTGAGAGAGCAGAGGTGAAGGTTGTGCTCTGTGACTAGTTGTTGAAACAGAGCGTGGTCTGGGGCAGAGAGAGATGGAGACGTGTGTGGATCATTTTTCTGTCCTCCATGGTTCATCTCACCACAGCTGGTAAGTGCAGATTCACATTATAAATGTTAAAAAGTCAATAAATCGTCATTTTTAACATCATGGCAAGAGAATGAAAACAAGAAGAGAAGTTGTTTGCCAGGCTTGTCTCTTTCTGAATGTGTAATAAAGAATCATTATCACATATTCTAAAAACATGTTGAAAAGCTGTTCATATATTTAAAATGAATTGCTTTGCAAAGAAAATATCTTATGGGAGCTTGAGCTTCCTAAAAGTGTATTTTTTATCATGATGTTGTTGTTTAGTTAATTAGTTACAAATCCAATGGAAGATGCTGCTTGGTCTCTTAGAGAGAGAGAGAGAGAGAGAGAGAGAGAGAGAGAGAGAGAGAGCAATGACCCCACCACTTTTAAGTCTACTGGCTTTTGGAAAACTTGAATCTCAACATTTAAACTCCCCCCCCCCCTCTCTCTGTCTCTGTCTCTGTCTCTCTCTCTCCCTCTCTCTCTCTCTCTCTCTCTCTCCCTCTCCTCTACAGGCAGAGTGAGGCTGGTGAATGGTGGTAGTCACTGTGCTGGGAGAGTGGAGTTTCTTCATGAAGGACAGTGGGGCACAGTGTGTCATTCTGACTGGGATATGAGAGATGCTGCAGTGGTGTGTAGAGAGCTGGACTGTGGGGAGGCTGTAGAGGCGCTGAACAGTTCTCATTTTGGACCAGGATCAGGGCGATTGTGGAGGAGTGCAGTGAACTGCAGTGGATTAGAGTCTACACTGGAAAACTGTGGAGAGGATGAAGAGTGGTACAAAGGGTTTTCATTATTCAGCGCTCATTGCCATGGTTACTGGGATAAAGGGAAAATCTGCGAGTATGACGAGAGCAAATTTGATAAATATGTTTGTAATAATCAGCGGGAAGCTGGTGTCATCTGTTCAGGTATGTCAACAACATGAGACCATGCAATGATGTTATTTTACTGAACTAATCATTCAACATTTATTTGTTAATTCTTATTTTATCTTAATAAAAACCCCTAATGTTCTCCTTATTACTCTTATTTGTACTTGGTACATGGTATGTCCTACATGTTCAGCAGAATATTTGGTGCTGTATTCTCTCCTGTATTTAAAATGGTGTACATTTACAAAAGCTTTCTCGTACCTCTCTCCCATTGCAGACCAATGGTGGTCTTTTTAAAGAATATGTATTTTTGTTGATATTTTCCTTGTGTGATAATGATTAATTTAAGTCTCCACCTGTCAGCAACTAGTAACATTCTGAATGCTTATTTGTGCAAAGGGTCTGACTGGGCTCAATCTGTGTGTGTGTGTGTGTGTGTGTGTGTGTGTGTGTGTAGCTCTGTAGGCCGTGGCTTTGTTTTGTTTGCAGCTGTGTATTGGCTTAGGATGTACTAACTTGTTTGTTTTTGAATAATGTTCAAGGGCAGTCGGTAAACTTCACAGAGATTAAAACAGAAATCAAGTTAATTGTAGTACAATAAAAAACACAACTATCTGAAGAACTCATCCCAAATGACAACTGCATGTTTTACTCAACAATAATTTAAATATGAAATTTTAATATTGCTGTGCTAAAATATAAATATTTTTCACATACTTATGGACCAGACAAACACGCTAATCTCAACCAAAAATATTCAATGTGAGTTCAATTTTGTTTTCCACAGGTCATATGAAACCTAGACTATCCAATGGTCCTAACCCGTGCTCTGGGAGAGTGGAGCTGTTTCGTGGAAATAACTGGATGACGGTGTGTGATGCTGCCTTTGACCAGCAGGATGCAGAGGTGGTGTGTAGAGAGCTGGGCTGTGGGGTTCCTGTAGAGGTGCTGGGAGCTGCTGCTTTTGGTAAAGGGGAGGGTGAGGTGTGGTCAGAGGAGATTCAGTGTAGAGGCAACGAATCTGAGATTTCCTTCTGTCCAACATCATCTTCACAGAGACACAACTGTTCTCATGACAACAATGTGGGACTGAAATGCACTGGTAATTATGGGTTATTGACTTGTCCTTAAGACAGTAGTGAATGTAACATATTGTGTAGTTATTAAATATTCTAAACGTCCAGATTGGACAGATGACAAAGCAAGATGTGAAAAACCAAAGAATGTAATGAGACATAATATGCACGTCCATTTTGTCTGTTGGAACTAAATCACTGCTACATTTTCTGTTGTGTAATGTGTAATCGTGTATAAAACACTCTATATGCGAACAGCATGCAAAAAGTTTAGCATAGCAATCTCTCTCTCTCTCTCTCTCTCCCTCTCCTCTCTCTCTCTCCTCTACAGGCAGTGTGAGGCTGGTGAATGGTGGTAGTCGCTGTGCTGGGAGAGTGGAGGTTCTTCATAAAGGACAGTGGGGCACAGTGTGTGGCCTTAGCTGGGATATGAGTGATGCTGCAGTGGTGTGTGGAGAGCTGGGATGTGGGGAGGCTGTACGTTATTTCAACTATGATTATTTTGGACCAGGATCAGGACCAATTGTGATGGCGTTAGTAGAGTGTAGAGGGTTTGAATCTGCCTTGAAGACTTGTCAGTCAGAGGAAAAGGCAATTTCATACTGTGATCATAGGCATGATGCTGGAGTCATCTGTTCAGGTAGGCTTTACTAAACCACAGTAATCACAATAATCTACTGCAGTGTTCAGTGTTTGTGAGTGTGAATGTATGTGTGCGTATGTGTGTGTGTATCTGTGTTGGGGGGAGGGGGTGTTAGTTTTACCTGTGTGGAGGTGACTGTTTTTATTTGATGGAGATCAGGTTGTGTTTACATATATAAGAAGAGCAGTGACCATGTTGAGGCAAAGAGACAATATATTGTTTTTACAATTCAGATTCAGTTTTTCATTCAATAGTACTGATTATTACTGCTGATTTGTTGAAAGGTCTATCTGTAAATCAACTTATTTTTTAGATTTGTCTTTACATGTCAGAGCTTTAGTTTTTAAATCATTCAGACACACTGGTCATTTATTGTGTCCAAATCATAATGTCTACGTCACTGATCCAAATCTCTGAGACTTCATTCTCCAATAGTCTATTCTGTTCCTGAACTTCACACTCCTCATTCTCTCTCTCTTTCTCCTTTTATCCTACTGAATGTTTCATTTAAATGATTTTACTGTAGCTCATTTTTATAACTGTATAGTACTGCTGATTATACTACTGTATAATCAGAATAATTTTAATGTCACTGATGGACAAAAAGAAAAGAATAAAAATCTCACAGGAAAAATACATACTCCAACAGAACATGTCACTTTCCTCAGAATCAGTATTTTATTTATTTTATTTAGTCAAATCTTCACTCATAAAACATATCTAATGTTCTATTCAAAAAATAGAAATATAAGTCTCTTTCTTTTTTTTTCAAATGTATATTTTCATAAAAGCACATTTGTGAAATAAACCACTGTTTAATTGACAGGTCAGGGGACCAGACTAGCTGGTGGTTCTAGTCTGTGCTCTGGGAGAGTGGAGCTGTTTCGTGGAAATAAATGGATGACGGTGTGTGATGCTGCCTTTGACCAGCAGGATGCAGAGGTGGTGTGTAGAGAGCTGGGCTGTGGGGTTCTGTAGAGGTGCTGGGAGCTGCTGCTTTTGGTAAAGGGGAGGGTGAGGTGTGGTCAGAGGAGATTCAGTGTAGAGGCAACGGATCTGAGATTTACTTCTGTCCAACATCATCTTCACAGAGACAGAACTGTTCCCATGACAATGACGGGGGCATAAAATGCACTGGTAATTAAAAAATTATTGACCTGTCTTTTGTGAGTGAGTCTCTGTTAAGTCAATTACCCTGCCCCTTTCTGCTTCATGTAAACATGTAAACAACACTGTTTGTCTTGTGTAAACAGGATACACAGACTTCAGACTGGTGAACAGCTCTGACTCCTGCTCTGGTCGAGTGGAGCTGCAGTACCTCAGTGAGTGGGGAACAGTCTGCGATGCATCGTGGGATATCAGAGCTTCCAACGTCCTCTGTCGACAGCTGAATTGTGGGAGTGCCATGGCTGTAGTGGGAGTGGACTGGTTTGGGGAGGGCAGTGGCCCGGTACGGGCTGATGTATTTGATTGCCAGGGCAACGAGACACACCTCTCAGCATGTGTCATCTCTTCATGGAGTCGAGCTGCATGCTCTCATAGGCAGGGTGCTGGAGTCATCTGCTCTGGTCAGTTTATATGAGGGACACAGTTACATACACTTTATGACTGAATGCTGCAGAAACTCAGAATAATCATCATTCAGGTACTTTGATTCTTTAATAACTGATTCATACAGAGGATGCTTTTGGTAAAATTGAACTCTTTTCTTCAGGTTCCTCTATGTCTGCTGATGCTGGATGGGTGCGGCTGACTGGAGAGAGGGAGTGTGAGGGAGAGGTGGAGGTTTATTTCCATCAGGCCTGGAGGAGAGTTCTCCTGGACTCCTGGAGTTTGTCTGAAGCCTCTGTGGTCTGCAGACAGCTGGACTGTGGCTCTGTGGTAGACTTCAGTGGCTCCTCTGGGTCTAGTCCAGGGGACAGTGATGAGTGTCTGACTGGTTTCCAGTGCTCTGGGCCTGAAACTCATCTGGGAAACTGCAGCTCACCACAAATGACAAACTGCAATTCCAGTTCACAGCTGTCACTCATCTGCTCTGGTGAGTATTACATGACTGTAGGTTTGGTCATTTGAACTGGCCTCTAATTTTCACAAGTACAGAGGCATTCTCCTCTATTGTCAGACCAATCACAATGCCTTTGGACAGTTGTTTAAACTCATGTGATTCAATATTCTGTTAAAAGTTGGTAAATGAATTCCTGAGTTTAGAGGTTGACCATATCTTACTCATGCTTTAATTCAGGTCACAGGTCCCTCAGACTGGTGGGTTCTGGGAGTGAGTGTGCAGGGCGTCTGGAGGTTTTCCACAAAGGCTCATGGGGAACAGTGTGTGATGACTCCTGGGATATGAAGGATGCCCAGGTGGTGTGCAGACAGCTCCAGTGTGGAGAGGCCCTCATTGGGGCGGTTCCAGCCTGGTTTGGTCCTGAAACTGGACCCATTTGGCTGGATAAGGTGGACTGCCTGGGGAATGAGACGTCCCTGTGGAGCTGTCCGTCAGAGGGATGGGGCCGACATGACTGTGGACACAAGGAGGATGTGGGAGTGCTGTGTTCAGGTATTCAGCTAAAATCCATCATCAATATCACACACTCAAGCTGTATGAGATTGAGGTAATCGGTTTGAATAAATGCATCTTTTTATTATAAACATTGCTGAGTCTTGGTTATGACAGGAAAACTGATGAAATTTTCCTAAAATTCTTTTTCCCCTTTTTTCCATTTTTGCCTGTTTGAGTGAAAGACTTTTTAGGAGTCACATGACAAGGTTACTCAACCACGTGGACTTCAAATACTGTTTTTGTCCTCAGAGTTTAAAAAGATCAGACTAAATGAAGGCTGCTCTGGGAACCTGGAGGTTTTTTACAATGGAACCTGGGGTAATGTCTGCATGAACCAAATGGACTCAGACACAGTGTCTTTAATCTGTCAAGAGCTGAACTGTGGAAAGAGTGGCAGTGTGGACTCAAGCACACCAAGACTGGCTTCAGCTCCAAACTGGCTTGACCGTGTACAATGCCGCAAACACGACATCAGTCTATGGAACTGTCCGTCTTCACCCTGGGGTCAGAATGAATGTAATGCATTTGAAGTGGCAAAAATCACCTGTTCAGGTAAATGACCTTCACTTCTCTCACCAAACCCAGGGGAAGAAAGATTAACTACTGAAGTACGCTTTTTGAGTTACAATGCAGTTGTTCTGTTTCCATTACTAATATTGTTTGTGTTTGAGCTCTGATGAAGATCATGAAATAATTTCACTGTGTGGCATGAAGATAATGGTAAAGAATGTGCTGTTACAAGTGATTACAGCTACAATCGATAACCCATTATTTAAAAATCATCATATTTCTCCTTTAGTCACAGAGGAAAAAACTGTCGCCCGAAGTCTTTTGCCATGTGCAGCATCTCCACATCAAAGACCATGTTCAGGTGACAATGTCTAACCCCCATTCACATTATATTTCTCTCCCATATGTTTGTCAACTTTGTATGTCAGTGGTCTACAATAGCACAGTCTTAAATTTGAAACTCTGTTAAACATATGTTTGGATGTATTTTTTCATTTTGTCAAAGAGAAGATTCAATTTACAAATTTCATCTCACCAGTCCCTAAAATGGCTCAAATAAGTAAAGCTATTTACCAATCAAAAACATTTAGCATGCACACATTTTTTTTTAAAAACTGGGACCCTCATTTAATATTATGCTAGTTAGATGTTTTAGTTTAAACCATGGTTTGTGATCTAGACCATCTACCCCTCAGACTGATGGAGGGAGAGGGCCAGTGCTCTGGGAGGCTGGAGGTTTATCATGACGGTACCTGGGGCTCAGTCTGTGATGATGACTGGGACATTAGAGATGCTCAGGTGGTGTGCAGACAGCTGGGCTGTGGGCCGGCACTGAGGGCTGATGGGAATGCTGCCTTTGGGCGTGGAGAGGGAGCTGTGTGGCTGAGCAGGGTGGAGTGCAGAGGAAGTGAGATCCACCTGTCTGACTGTTCTCTCTCCCTGAAGAACAACACTGACTGCTCCCATAAGGAAGACGTAGGAGTCACCTGTACAGGTAGGAGTTAGACAGTGGTTCCCATGGCTACTGTCATCAGACCTGAGTCACAGAATTATCAGAAGTATTTGAATGACTGGGCCCTGTCCCAACACTCTTACATGTCTCCTTAACCTTGTGTCAAACAGAACTGAGTGTATTGAAGTCATACTGAACAAAAATCACATGAATGATTTTAGAGTGTTCATCAAAACTGCCATTTAAGAGAGAAAGGTCACAAGGAAACAGAGCATTGAAGAGAATTGGCACAGGGCCCAGTCACTGAAATACCTCAAATAATTATTTAGGTCTGATTGTCATGTGATCATTTGATAATTAATGTCATATATTTGTACTGTTAATCCATTAAAATGGCAATAAACATCTCCCATGTGTGGATATCACATTCACTGAGTTAAGTTCAGGTCCACCACTGATGAATGAATGAACTCTGACCTTTTCACAGATCCATCTGCTCATCCTCAAACCTCCACAGGTACACTCTTATCTTCTCATTTCTTCTCATGAAACATTATCAGCATTATGGGCCCCAAACCTTAAACAGTTATCAGCTTCTGACTTGTAATATTTAAAGACAAAATGTCCTGTTACACTCACAATATGATAAATAAACACACTATTTCTCTCTGTCTCCCTCTCTTTTTATGTGTGTGTGTGTGTTGTTCTAGAGGGAATAACGTCATCAGTTGCTTCTGCAGCATCTTTAGGTAATATGACTACCTACATGTTTGTTTGTCTCATTTAATCTGACTTGTGTTTTTGTATTGGTGTATGGTTTACAATAACTATAAATCATATCCTGGAATTTGATTTCTTTGTCCGTGTGTCTCCAGTAACCACCAGCAGAAGGACCAGTCCTTCACGGCCTCAGTCACAGACTGGTGTGTCCATTCCCTCAGTGGTGTTCCTGCTTCTAGGAGCACTGCTCCTGCTACTGCTGGTGTTTCTGCTTGTGCTGTTTTACCAGAACAGAGCTCTGAGGAGAGGTAGGAGAAACACTGAGGAAAAACTGCAGAAATAAAGTTCCTTTGAATGCGAAATATGACCCTGTTTGTGTGTCTATGTGTGTGTGTGTGTGTGTGTGTGTGTGTGTCTTCTCCCACACAGCTCTGTCTAAGAGGAAACACATGACTCTGCCTGATGCCGTCTATGAGGAGATTGACCACAGATTCCTCACTAAGAGAAGCAGTAACACTGTTCAGAGAGGTGAGAGTCTCTTTACAGGGATGCACAGCTGCTACTATGAAGAACAAGAGTGAGAGAGTGAGAGAGAGAGAGAGAGAGAGAGAGAGAGAGAGAGAGATGGGAGAGAGAGATGGGAGAGTGAAACAGAGTTTCTGCATTTGTTTGTTAATGTGAGTTTACAAACATATGCTATCTTCCTCCATTAAAGTAAGGAAAAGGTGAAAATTGGTTTAGCTTTGAGTGTTACAGATTGCACTTGAGCGAGAGGAATAGAATTAGGGGATGGGACAGATTGCTTGTGTTTCGTTGTGGGAAAAACTGGCCAGTTTCGTTTGTATAAATGATTTTACAAATAAAAATGTAAACATGTTGTCTAAATGAATTGCAGAATGATGCTCGTAAATTCTCGATGCTTCTCGTTACTGCGTTAACGCAGAGCTCACGTCAGAGACACCCAGTTTATAACGCCACACACTAAAACAGACATCAGTTTGGTTTTGGACATCCATGTAGAGATAGACTGCTTAAGATTTCGTCATGATCATGTTTCATTTCAAAGACGTTACAGGCTGCTCTTTAAAAAAAATGAAAACTATTTTGTAACGCGGGTCGAATATAGTCCTCACCGCAGTACATCAAATTAAAAGTCGACTGCCGTTTACGCACAAAACATTCGGTAACTGCAAAAGGGGACCGAGGTAACTCAGTCAAGGGAAATTATTTCAGGCACATTTGTCTGTTGTCTTTCAAAATTTAATTCAAAGACAGGATATCTACAACACAACACATCGTTAATTACATATAAACTCTACTAATCCCGCAACTGTGACTGTCATGATTAATGGGGGTTTTTTTTGTAGTCGACAAGATTATTTTTTTCAGTATTCTGCCACTTCTGTAGTACATGTACGACCTAGACTGCAGGCTATGTGATCGCCTGTGCATTTGAAGCAGAGAGAGACAGAGAGAGAGAGAGAGAGAGAGAGAGAGAGACACGGGGGTGGGAGTTAATAAAAACTGGCCATGTGAACAGCAAGGAAAACTCAAAGAGCGACGTGAAGATGAAGTTTGTAAATTTACTGTGGTGCAACTGTGGTCGTATTATTTTTTACTGGTGCGCTCTAAGTTTGCCGGTGATAAGAATCTGCCAGGCCTTTGGAGCCAAACGGTTTTACTCCTGTCCAGCCAGAGAGCTCAGCACCAAACACCACGAGAGTCACAGGTGCAGCGGATGTGCGTGTGTGCCCAAGTGTGTGAGAGGGGAGGGGGAGAGTTAAAGTAGAGGGACATAGAACGTGTCTGAGAGCAAAAGGGGGAAGGGGGTAGGCAGCAGGGAATTTGTGTGACGTGCAGGTGAGAGAGAGCGGGAGAACGAGAGCACGTTTGTGTTTGTGTTTTAATTCCGTGTTTGACCAATGTACCGCTCTCTTATAACAGGTCGTGCTCTCTCAGAGGAACAGAACTCCGGTACCGCTCTCTTATAACAGGTCGTGCTCTCTCAGAGGAACAGAACTCTGGCTATGAGGATGTGGGGGAAGAAGAGCTCCTCTCAGGTATGACGGCCAGATGGTCTCCACTTACTCTCTTACGACGAAGTCCATAACTATCTCACTCTACCACAGATCATCTGACAGTTAATCAATAATGTGATGTGTGAACTTAATCCATTAAAGTCGTTCGCTGCTTATTCTTTACCTCCTGCTGCTTTTTATGAAAGCGAATGGCGAAAGAATTCGCATGAATAACAAACATTTAAAGTCCGTGTAATCTGGAGAGTTTCTGTTTTAAATTCCGTTTGCGCTTTTAGAAATACACGTGCGTGGAGGCTGAACGTAAACGGTAGGAAGATGAGACACTGTGTATCGTTTGGTTAAATATAAAAACGTTTAAAGCAGCACCAGCATACGTGCCCGTTGACTGCACTGAAACCACAAGTTTAAAAAAGCAAATTGTGGTCTCCACTCCTGGCTTATGCAGCCCATTTGGCACAGACTCAGTCACGCTGTAGCGAACAGCGGCTCAAAGAATGACGGAGGACGAGTTTCATTTAACCATGGTGGAAGCCTCATCAACATCGCTACCTGCCAACATCAAATATCGCCAGTTTAAAAGAAACGCAAGGACTCCGGAGATTCACCGGCAGAACGGTCGATTCAGATTCAGTCATCGTTTGATCTGACAGGTGTCGAGGTGGGAGGAAATAAGCGGGGAGAACGTAGCAAATGCGGGTTGCAAGCGAGGTTAAATTGAGCTAACAGACCGCCGTTTGACGGAACGGGACTATAATTACTTCGTTGGTCTGTTAAAGACATTAAAAAAAAAAAAACATTGAGACTGACTGATGCTCTTACACAGCCGAGCGAAGAGTGCACAGCGATCAACCATAATCTGTCTGACAGCATACTGCCGATAGGACATCAAATAGCGTTTGTTTTAGTAGTATTTATTTAACGTGTCAGAGCAAAGAACGTGAAAAATTATGAAATCTGCTAAACGCATAAATATTCTTCTTTGTTACTCCAAAAAAGACCAAGCTTGTGCTTTTCTGTAAATGTCCGTATAGGACACGCCTGTGTGTGTCTGTTGCGCTGTTGCTCATTAGGTGTCGTAGTGTGACAGTCACCAGCGTGACCACTGACACAAAGTCAAGTCTGGTATTCAATGTCTTATTCGATCCATTCAGTGTCACTGTAAAAAGTGTTACTCTAGAGGTTTTGTGGCAGTGCATTGTATTTATTCATGCATTTATTTATTCATTTATCCTGTTCCTGCAGTGTCTTTGATAGAGGAAAAAGCTGAGTATTACGATGATGCGAAAACTACCAGTGACCTGACAGGTGAGTGTGTTTATTGATGGATCTCACAGTCTCGTCCACTGTCTGTTTAACCAGATGTGTGGAAATGTTGTTTACAGGTGGTTTTGAGTCAATATTCAGATGTCTCTTTGCTTTTATCTGGTTCAGAGGAGATGCTGACACTGGACTCTCCACAGAGCTATGAAGATGTCATCACTTCAGGACAGAACCCAGACAGTGTGATGGGTGTGTCTCTGTTTTTAGATTGATAATGTTTTCTTAATACAAACACCTGTACTTTGAAATTTGCATTACTGTTCAGTGTCTGCTGTGAATGGAGGGGAATTTGTTTGTGTATTTTGATGCAGAGGAAAATGTGACAGAGGCTCCACCAGAGCGCTATGATGATGTCATCACTGTAGGGAGGAAGTCTGGAAGTGTGATGGGTGATTTCTCTAGATGTTCATATTTCCATATCATGTGATGTTCATATAACAGACAATGTTTAAAACAATGTATCTCTGTGATTGGTTTAGAGCTGACTGGAACAAAGATCTCGCTGGAGTTCTATGATGATGTCATCACATCAGGGCAGGATCCAGGCAGTTTGATTGGTGAGTTATGACTTGTATGATGTGGTCACTCTCTCTTCTGTCAGTCACACTGTAATCAGATCACATGTCTACACTGAGAGCCCCTTTCATTCAGCAATAGACAAATTACTGTAATGTTAGGAATAGCAGAACTGGAATTATACAAGACGTTTAACAATTCCTGGATGATTAATTTTATATTTTTATTACATGTTTAAATGTGGGAAATGTCCTCCTTAACAAAAATGCAGCCCAGAAAAGAAACCATGAACCATGTTCAGTGCGTTTGTGACATTAAGTTTGGGGTGTCAGTAATGACTGTGTTGATTACTGTTTCAGAGACAGCTGTGAAAGACCCACCAGAGGATTATGATGATGTGGACACTACTCAAGGCAGTTTAGCAGGTGAGTTTCAGAGAAATGTTTTTGTGAACTCTCACTACATGCTGTGTGTATAGAGAAACCATACACTCACTCTCCATTTTACTGGAAACACATACTGTACCTTGGACCTACACTCACTGGTCACTATACAGGTGTGCAGTTATAGACCAGAGCCTGTGATTACAGGTTTACGCTTACAGACTGCGGTCAGAACCTGACCATTGATGAAGGACTAGAGGGTGTTTAACACAATGGCAGCAGATGGGTCTTACTTTCTGTCTGCACACTTATAAAGTGTAACTATAAGCTTGGTGTTTCTAATGAAGTGGCCAGTGAATGTATGACAGAGAGTGAGACAGTCTGTGAGGTGTGAGACGTGTGTTTGAGTGGATGGACTGGATGAGTCTGATGATGTGGAGAGTGTGGATGAGGACAAAGAAAAGCTGTTAGGTCAGTGAGTGTGTCCTGACTGTTTTGTCACTTTCACAATTACACACCGCTCTATTAACAGGGCTTTCCCACCTTCCATTTCCATCTTATCACAAACACACAATATCTTCTGTATAAAGTTCTCAGTACATAAAATTAAAAAATTTTATGCGTAAGAAATTAAAACCTGAATTATCTCCTGCTCCATTAGAGATGGAATATGATGATGTGGAAGGAGAGACTTTCTAAGGAAGATGGAGAAAGTAACAGAGACAGAAATTCCACCTCCTGCCTTTGTATGTCATTTTAAAATGTCTTTTTTGTCAAATAAGGTCTTGAAACAAATAGTCATTCTTATTTCCATGTCTCTGCAGTCAACAGTAAACTTTTCACACACAGATTTATCCAGTGTCTGAGAGGTCAGTCTAGGACTCTGAACTTTGTACTTGTATGTAGCTCTGCTCTTTAGACCTCAGTGTTGTAAAGAGGAGCATTTCCAACCTTAGATCAAAATAATGGAAGAGAGTGAATCAGGGAAGGTGGTGTTTTTTGTTCAGCAAAACACAAATGAGAGAAAAAAGCATATAATGAAATGAGGATGGACAGAAGGGAAGAAAGGAACTGTATGAAATATAAATGTTCAGTATTAATAGATGACTTTAATATTCCAGCCTTTGTTCTGATTCAGTACCATTTCAGTGTTTATCCTCATACAGTTATTTTGTCCAAAACCATATCAAATATTAACTCAGGGAAATGCAGCCATGGTGGACACAAAACCAAGAGAATGTCATGTTTTGTTTTGTTTTTTTGAAGAAAACTAAATATATTAATTATTGGAACGTTTGCTGAAGAATTGATTTTTACTTTGATAGTTTCTTTTTGTTGTTTACTCTTGTAAGATTTGGTGACATTAATTGGGAACATGTTTGCACATTTTTTAAAATTAGTTGTTACATCTTCCCCGATTGTCACAATATCTACTGTGTTATTGTTCTATTTTTCTAACATTGTCATCTTTTGAATACTTGTACACTGTTGATTCACAACACCGTTGTC
The DNA here is from genome assembly GCF_902362185.1 of Chanos chanos. Lineage (NCBI taxonomy): Eukaryota > Metazoa > Chordata > Actinopteri > Gonorynchiformes > Chanidae > Chanos > Chanos chanos. Next base: position 6,703,751 of record NC_044505.1, read on the forward strand.
AGAATAAATGCTTATTAAGTTCACAAAACTCAGTAAAGAGTTTTAATGTGGATCTCCTATTAGTCAGTTGGTATTCTGCCACTAGAGGGAAACATGTTTGTCTGGCACTGAATTGTCATTGATTAATATTCCCAGTAAAATGCAGGACTGAGTTAACAAGTTTGAACAGGCTGGTAATAGTGAAGTGTCACTATGATACATCTGTTAGAACGCAAAAGAAGGAGACTAAAGTCCACGAATCCAATTCATTGATTTATTTACAAGCACAACTTTACATGACCTGTGCAATGGCATTTGAAGTGATGAATTGGGTGGGGATCTATTTTTTATTTGATGTATTATGGTATTTCTTTTTGAAATGGGATTAATTCTGGTAAATACATCTAAATCAGAGTGAGGAGAAAGAGTGGGTGATATCCTACTGCACAGCAATGCAGTAAACTGACTACGTAGCTCTATCGCCCTCTAGTGGGCAAACAGTTTAAGTTATCACAGACCTTGGCAACAGTTGCCAGTTTGGTTGACAGAAGTATGACCAGTTTGATGGTGAGTTTACAGCTAAATTACACATAGTAAATTCACCAGACTAATAAGATTAAACACCTTGTAATTTGTGTCTGAAATCAGCGGAGAAAAGATAAATTCTCCAAAAATAAAACAATAAAACTAACCATCTCTTAGACTGTAAAAACAAACAAATAAATAAACAAACAAAAAAACAATGTTTCTCTATATTATTAATGTGTTGATGACCACCCAATCCAGACAGAATACTTCTTCCCATTTAAAAAGTATAAGAGTAGTGGCCATCTATGTTCTCCGCCTGTCTGTCTGTCTGTCTGTCTGTCTGTCTCTCTCTTTCTCTCTCTCTCTCTCCTTCCCTCTCTCTTTGGTTCCACTGAAACATTAATTCTGTCTTGTCTTGTAAAAGATGATGAACGTTCTGTGACATCCACAGTTTGATTTAAGAACCAAACTTGATGAATGCCATGATTAAAATGTGACACTGATTTCTGTGCTTTCTGATAACTGGTATGAAATATGGACTCATGTGGAAAATTTCTTCAAAAAAGGGAAGAAAAGGCCCAAACTGTGGCCTGTGGCTCTGAAGCTGTAATACTCTCCCAAACAGACTGTCAGTGTTTGGTTCAACAGTCTCCAGTGGAAACCAAAACTGTTTGTGTGTGTAATTCAGTTCTGTTCAGTTGGTATGACCCACCACCCTGTGCACTATTGCCCTCTAGTGGTGAGAAATATTACTACTGATAGTACATATGGTACACTTACACATCCTATAAATGATTCCTTCAGTGGGTGTTTGTTTGAAATGAGTTCACTTTGTCTGGGTTATTGGGGGGCTGAGGGAACCAAGCACTTTCCCCTCATGCACTGAAAGCTCCCAGTGTCCGATTGGCAACAGTCTTCAGGACCATGGACAGCACCAATCTGTCAAACCTGCACTGACAGCTGAAGACAGAGAGTGAGAGCCTTGGTCAGCTCCACATTCACTCACAGCAGCAGAACCTGGCTGTAGTGGGGAGGTGGAGCTGTGTCTCATCTTTACTGGACTCCACCTCAGGGTGTAACTCTGCAGCAGGAAGGTTGTATTTGCTTTTCTCTCCTTTCTACACCTGAGCTCCATCCAAAAGATTATGACAAGACTATTGTAAGAGGAATTAAATAATGATGTCTTCATTTTATTTTATTTTCTTGAGATCCCTCTTTTACATTCACTCCTTCAGTCTTTCTCTGTGTCAGGTAGATGAAGACTTGCTGTGAAGTCTGAATCAGTGCACACAGGTTTATTCTGGGTTACCATGGTAACTCAGATCCTGCCACTCCTCTTCACGGTCTACACTACCTATACACCACTTTCCCAGTCCTGTCAGACAGGATGAGAGAAACAGATAGAGGGAAAGAGGGGGTTTCTATTTGTTAGATCAGACATCAGCTACAACATTTATTGTTTAACACAGTTTGTTCTGGTGCTCAAAGTTCTGAAATACTTTGCTACATATCTGTGACAGATGACACAGAAGTTTTAATGAATGGTGATATGAGCAGTTAGGACAATGAGTTGTCATGACAACAGAACCATGTTGTAATGAGAGCCGGAAATGTAATATGTTTAGAGAGACTTTAGACTATCATAGAACTCTTTGTATGATGAGTTCTAACTAATCTCGTCGGAGGACCACGCACACGTGCTGAACAATCTCTTGAAAAATGTTTTTTTTTTTCTCACGGGCAGTTCCTGCGTTTTCCTCAGTTTAGCACTTACTCCTACAGTCACCACTAGATGGGGCTGTATGGAATACATCGAGCTTCACAGGACGAACCTTAACCCGGCATGATTCCATATATGACATGTGACTTTATCTTCCACGTGATTTTTGTTACTCCAAACCAGAGCCGCTCTGCTCCAAACTAAAATACCTCGGGAAACTCAAATCAGAGATCATTTGTGAAAACTGTTGAAGTTTCTCCGTGAAATTTAACGTCTTATTTTGATGGGGAGGAGGGAACAGACGTTAACGCATAGGAGTTTTTTTTTTTTTTTTAACAAACTCTAATTTGAATAAACACAGAATTGGTTATAGTATGATAGCAAGTTCTTTGTTTTTATTTTTTTAAATTCCATTGTACGGTAAATATTACTGTGAGCCCAACAGACACATCCCTTTATTCTTGTCAAAATTTGTTTCAGTTTTCACTGTCTCGTATTCAGAAATATTTTCTGCAGTGACTGACATACTGTTATAATCATGCCTTTGATCATGATAATGAAGAAAGTAATACACTGTAACTGTGGTGGAGCGGTTTTAAAAATGTTTTATGTACACTTCCAAGTACAGAACACACTGTGCAAAACTGTCGTCAGTATTGAGCCTCCAAACGCCACTGGACGTTTGTTTCTTTTAGTTCTTACTCGTAATCGCCACTAGATGGGGATGTAAGATAAATTATCATGAATACAGCAGAAAGTGACGTGAGTGCGAGCGACCTTTTCTGTCGTGAGAGAAGCATTCCCTAAGAAAATTCATTTGCTTTTGATATTTGTTCATATTGTAAGGAGGTCAGGCGAACTGGAGATACTAAATTGCCCTTAAGTGTGAATGTGTTTGCCCTGCGATGTACTGATGACCTGTTCAGGGTGTTTCCCTACCTTTCACCCAATGAATGCTGGGACAGGCGCCAGCACCCCCCGCGACCCTAAATGGTGTAAGTGACTTAGATAACCATGTCATTCAGTATATTCAGGTACTCAGCTGACTTCATTTTATTGCGTTGCTGAGCCTAGACCTGACCAGCTGAAGGTACCTCAGATCATAGCATTGCCTCCAGAGGCTCCAAATCCAAACGGCGACTTTTTATTGGCCAGGTACTGCACTTAAACAGTGGTGGAACAATTTTAAAACTGGTTTAGGTACACTTACAAATACACAACACGCATACACACACACACACACACACACACACACACACACACACACACACACACAACACATAGACACTCACACTCAGTGCAAAACGTCAACACTGACCTTCAAGACGCCTCTTCATTTTAGTACTTACTGCTATTCACCACTAGATGGGGCTGTAGGGTTAATTATCCTCAGCACAGCGGGAATTTGCGTGACTCTGGGTGAACTTTCCTGGGTAACAGACACATACTCTAAGAAACTTCATTTGCTTTTGATCTCAGATTTTAAATTTATATTTAATAAAGAAACTGAGATATGAAGCTAGAACTTTTTTATTAACTGAATTTTTTTCTCTCAAATTTCTTTATGCTTAGGTTTCCAGAACCTCCACTACTTTATACACACACACTCACACACTATTCTGCAGGTGATACAGTTGTAATCTACTCAGTTGTGTAGTTCCTCTCTGAAATAAACGTGTTTTTGGTTTTGTGACTCACAGAGCTGATGTGTCTTGTCTCTCCTCAGGGAGACGTGTCTACAGACAGGAGGAGGAGTCCTGTTCAAAAACACAGACCTTATTTTGATATATTTGGAGAATTTTAAAGAGCGTTCTCTGATTTGTGACTGTAGCTGTTTGATGATTTCCTGCAGTGTCTCTAATAAGGCAACAGTGAGTGTGATTGGTGGGTGGGAGGAGTCCTCTCTCTAGGTGGGCTAAGAGGACTCAGTTCCTTCAGTCAGTGTGAGAGAGCAGAGGTGAAGGTTGTGCTCTGTGACTAGTTGTTGAAACGGAGCGTGGTCTGTTGCAGAGAGAGATGGAGACGTGTGTGTGGATCATTTTTCTGTCCTCCATGGTTCATCTCACCACAGCTGGTAAGTGCATATTCATGATCAAAAGGTCAAGAAGTCAATAAATAATCATTTGAACAAAATACAATATATTTTTAATTGACAGAGGCTGACTGTCTCTTTTCTTTAAATTTGTAAAGAAAGAGTAATATTTGAAGATGTCATTTTATTTACAGATACATTTAAATGTGTTTGTTTGTCTGAAATGTTTTAAATTAAGTTTGAAATATTTAGTGCAGCAAATATATTTGAGAAGGTTTATTCTTCAAAACTGATTTTTCCATTATGATGTTGTTGTTTAATTAACGAGTTAATAAACGAAGTGAAAATGATGTTTGGTCTCAGAGGAGAAACAGATTTAGAAGTAATGACCTGTTAGTTCAAGAATATTTATATTTACTCTCTCTCTCTGTCTTAATCTCTCTCCTCTACACAGGCAGAGTGAGGCTGGTGAATGGTGGTAGTCGCTGTGCTGGGAGAGTGGAGGTTCTTCATGAAGGACAGTGGGGCACAGTGTGTGGTTATAACTGGGATATGAGTGATGCTGCAGTGGTGTGTAGAGAGCTGGGATGTGGGGGGGCTGTAGAGGCAGTGAGAGATCCTCGTTTTGGAGAGGGATCAGGACCAATCGTATTGGCTGCAGTACAGTGTACGGGATCAGAGTCTACACTGAAGGACTGTGGACCAGACAAACATCTCATTCCCTTCTGTATTCATGCTGAAGATGTTGGAGTTGTCTGCTCAGGTAGGCTTTACTAAATTACAATAATCCACTACAATGTTCAGTCATTAACCACACCATAAACCTTTCTTTATTACACATTTCTGTATTGTCATTCACATCCTTTTACTTTCCCATCACACTGTGTAATTTTTGAACCGTGGAGTTTGGTTCAAATTCATGAATTACTTTAGGCAAAGAAAGCTTAAATATGTGAGTGATAGTATATACACTAACTTGTGTTCTGTGTCCTTTTATTTGACAGTGTTTGATAGTAGCTTTTTAATGGTTCTGTTTCTTTATGCCAGACCTTGTTTAGTGCAAGTGTGTTACAGTAATAAAGCTGATAAATCTGTGTGTGTGTGTGTGTGTGTGTGTGTGTGTGTGTGTGTGTGTGTGTGTGTGTGTGTGTGTGTGCGTGTTTAGGGCTATGAGAGTTACAGTATTTGCTGTGTAGAGATATGATGAAGTTGAGAGTGCACATGAATATCAGAGACTGTACTGAGAGGAGAGGGGAGACAGTGGATTCAGTTTATAGTGATTATTATTTGTTGTTTCAGGAACGCTATCTGTATCAGTTATATATCTCTATATTTTTGTGTGTTCACATTTATATCTCAGAGTTTTTATTTTTAGACCTTTGTAAAACATTGTTCATTTGTTGTGTCCAAGTCAAAGTGTCATTGTTATCGATTTAAATGTCTTAGATTTCGTTCTCCAATATTCTATTCTGTTCCTGCTCTTTAGACTCATCATTCTGTTAATCTCTCTCTTTTTTATGAAGGCAGAAGTTGTTTGGTTGTACTTTAGCTTGATTTGAAATGCTTTCCTTTCTTTTCCATAAACTGAAAAAAATACTAGTGACTTCCTGATGAACTTTAGTAACTTATGTGGAAATATAACGGCATTGCTCATTTTTACTTGTGATGGTGAACAAGGGATTACAGTCTGATCCTTTTTCCCCCAGAAAATCAAATGAGCGTGTGATCAAAATATTGCTGAGATTAATGATATTCATAGAAGTACAAAAAAATGACCCTCTGAGGAAGTTATGCTCTGTTGGGTGCCATGTTTCTCCTCTAAGATCATTTTAATGTGAACTATTCCAGCACAGGTGATAAAGTACATTTTTCTAGTCATGCTGATTGGCCAATAGTAGGGTACTAGTATCCCTGAGCAAAGCAGTGAACTCCAAGGTAACTGTATTTTGTATCTCTAACTTATATCAAGAAGATTTGGAGCTAAATGAACAAATTGTTCATTTTGGAAATGTAATACATTTTTGGAACTGTATAATTAATCTCACTGTGTTTCAAATCTACAGGTCCTGTAAGACTAGCTAATAGATCTAACCTGTGCTCTGGGAGAGTAGAGGTGCTTCGTGCCCACGTTAATTGGTTAATTGGTGTTCAACTTCCTCTCGGTAGAACAAAGGTGTACCCCAAATTGTTTGGCGTGCTCATGGTTGTCCGTCGCTCGTAGAACAAAAGAACTGGTAGGCTTGAATTTTATCCTTTACTGTGAATTTTGGACGCATAACATAGCATTACTTATTCCCCATTTTAAGTTAAATATTTTAATTGTAACAGCGATTTTGTCTGAGTGGCCGAACCAGTACTGATTTAGTAAAAATTCGCTGTGACTTGACGCAGTGGCACTGGTATGTACTGCCTTCATACAGCTTTATTGTTTGGCGGCTGCCGATATTGAGAGCGATTTGTTTGCTTTAGACGTAGTGCTTTTCCCACGTCTTTTTCTCTAATATTAAGAGTGAATGGTACTCTTTGTATGGATTCGTTTGTATTCTGTATTAGCGGGTGGACGGCAGGTCCAAGTCATCCAGTTAAGGCGTGCTGCTTCACGGCGCGCACTCACAGTCTGGCCACCCGCTCAAACATCGGTAGGTTTAATGCGCGTACAACCGAAGTGCGCGTCAGTTTAATTTAGTTGTTGGTTTATTAAGGCAAGTTCTCCTCTGCCTCCGCTGTAGTCCTTGCTATGTTTCATGGTTTTTGCAGTCTTAATCACGGCCCTTTCACTGTTTCAGCTTACCAAGCATAGCGGAGAATATTTATGGAACTACACTCTTAGGCAGCGCTGGCTTTAAGGCTGCTCCCGTAACCCCTTACTACTTTCTGCCGTAGTGTGATGGGGAGGTTTCTCCGCGCCGCCTTTGTTCTTCACCGCCAGCTTGTAGTTCGTCAGTGCTGAGGTAGGTATCCTACAATAGTAAATGGGTTAATTCTCTTTTGTTAAACTAAATTTAGCGTTGCATTCCCTTTTGAATTGGTGCAATACTGTTTAATTTCTTTGCGTTTTAAAGAGTAATTATTAAAACAGTGTGGGTTTTTTTTCTGGTCTGGAACAGCTCTGCCACCTGTCCAGTCCCACGGAAAGGAGACCAAACTCACGTTTAGCAACACAGGAGATGACAGGGGGCCAGTGATCCCAGGCTTTGTGGATGGAGATACAGGTCAATTTTCCTGGCTGAAGTTGGGATGGCTACCCCTCTGCCACTATTATTAAGCACTGAGCGTCCATCCAGTATAACCAACCAGTTCACAAAGCTTCTCCCCAATGCTTTGTGTGTGCTTTGTTCACTAAATACAACTAAAGAAGATCTGACACTTCCTGTCTGAGTGTTCCGACCAACACCTCACTGCAAACACAAATCATGGTCATTGGCTTTGTACAGTCTCCAATTACTCTCCCAGAAACAGCAACCCAGAAAAGGAGGCAGAGACATCAGCCTATAGTGAAAAACTCACTTTTGTTAAAGGAAGGGTTTTTTTTAAAGCTTGGTAAAGGTGACAATGTCTTAATTGTCTCGGTGAAACTTCGCAAGCTATGTAAAACTCAACTCCTACTTTGGACGAAAGCACCTTGGCAATGCCACGTGATTTAATATTGGAGAGAATAGTGGTGGGGCTGCCAAAAAAAAGCATATTTGGCCCACATCCTTACCAATGAGGATTATATTGTTAATAAAAAGAAGACTGGTCTTTACTCTCTTAGAGCAGCATAGATTTTTCCCCTAACATTGTTTTATTGGTGAGAGCCCTTGTTTTGCTCTTGGTGAGAATAAGGACACATTTTTACTCTGACCAGGATGACTTTGCATTACTGTGGGATAGAAATTCAGCTGGAGACCTGGTGAAACAGCAGATTCCCAGCTTCAAGGTAAAATGTGAATGAGTTTGTTAGGTTTAGCGGGTGCTTTTCTGTGCTTGTTTGACTGTGGTGTATGCATTTCTTCCGGTGTTTAGTTAGCGTTGGCATACACAGTTTAAAGCTCAATATTTCTGCATGGTGCGCTTGGTATATCAGTGTGAAAATATAGCTAAATATTTCAGGAAAACTTCAGATAAAGTTGGTAAGTGCAGACAATGTGGAGATATCTTCACAGATGTGTGATGAGGGTTAAAGGAGAGTGAGTGAGAGTCAGTGTGGGAGTTAGAGGTAAGATTCGTGAGCTGCTCCAGATCTAAAAGACTTGTTTTGACAGCTTTGGGATGGACATGGGATTTTAGTTATGGGTATTTTTGCTGGTTAGACTAGTTACTGTAAGTTGAAGCTACCACTCACATTATTTTGCATAACTAACTTTAAATATTTTATAAACACAGCTTTTGATGCCATTTATCAGTGTATGTGCTATTTCCATTTTTTCGTTTTGTTCTTTCTTTTTTTTTCTGCTGCCCTTATTTTTTTTTTTCTGTTTTATTGCACAGTGCTTTGAACTGCTCTTTTTGTAAGGGAAAAAGTTATATAAATGAGGTTTATTATTTGTTACTGTCTGATTCTGCTCTCCCTTTAGAAACAGAGAGAGCCAGTTAGAGATGGAGCCAACATGACGCAGCTGAACATGCTCCTGGAGGGGAGCGCTCTCTTCACAAAGACGCCACAATGATACTGGATTGTTTTCCTCTGCATATCAACACGTACGACCAAATGATGCATTGGGAATATCCTGAAACGCTTCCTGTGCAAAGGTAAACACCCACAGATTGACAGCCTGTAGCCACCCTGTGGCCAAACCTTGAACTGCAGAGCAGTTTACTGTGACAGGGAAGGGAGGCCAATCAAAATACCAAAATTGTTATGGACCAAAAATTTGACCATAGTGTTTGGAGAAACATTTCATTTATACTGTCCAGTGGGAAGAGTCTGTAATTGAGGTTGGTCTGATCCTAGTATTGTTTCTTATAATTGACATGTTAAGTTAAAGGAAATACTGTATTGCTGACTCCTCTCATACATGAACCTCTTTCTCAGCCATAGGGTAAATAATAAATGGCTGACATGTACCCTACAGAAATACCATATCATACAGAAAGATGCTCTAAAATACACACACATGTGAAGCCATTCAACAGTCATTTGAACAGAGACACACACTGGTAGTAGATGCATTAGTAGAAGTTTCTAGACCAAGTGTAAAGTTGTGCTGTGTCCTCCTGCTTGTCTTCTTAGAGGAGGTTAAAGAACTGACGTTAGATTAGCTTTGCTTTGTATACAGTCTCTCACTCTTCCACTTCCAATCTTATTGGTTGGCTGTGTGTGTGAGCTGACTCCACCCTCCCTCCTCTTTCTGTTCACATCTAGAACATGAGCAGGATCCAGCTGGTTCCACTGCATGTTCTGGAGAACCCCCCCAAACAACCCGCAGAGAAGACACCTCTGACCCCAAGAACTCCTGAAATGTCATTGCGGCGTCCCCAGTGAGTCCTCCTGTCTGTGTCCAAGCCGTTCCTGCTCTCTCCTCTCCTTCCCCAATCCTTTCCTCTCCTCCATATTCCCTGTGGTGGTGAGGCATTGGGGTCCAGTGTATGACAGAGAGAGAGGAATAGTATTGTGGATGTAAAAAGAAGAAACCTGGGGAACATGGTGATGCATCTTGGCCCTCTTAAAGTTCTCAGGTTTCCTCATCTTCCTTTGTGTGCTCACAAAGGGCTTTACATGCCCACAACAAACAAAACAGGACTTCAGCAGTCATTTTCCACCCGAAGAAAGTGTACGGTCATTAAACTACACAGACAATACTGCATTTTAAAACAAATCCCAGAATTTTTTTCCTTCTCAGATCTGTCAGTTAGCTCTATTCTTTAGCCCTCGTGTAATTTCCTCCCCTCTTTTTAATTTCTAAACATTTTCCTGTGATAACTAGTCATATTTTGACCCCTCTAGGTTCTTCCTCTACTACAGCACAGACACTGGTCTTCAGACTGTTTACCTTTTCCATGTTTTTGTGATCAGTGTTACTGTTGGTAAAAAAGAAAGACTGTCTTATTTTGTTTGTCAAACATGTAAGAAATGCAATAAAGTGTCTACTACAGCTTGTGAGTCAAGATGTCTTGTGTACTGTAAGTGATAGTGCAGTGTGTGCATTGAGTCCCCAATGTAGCCATTTCAGTTGAAGTGGCTACATTGGAGATTCTTAACAGTCCTTAATGCTCATGTGTCCAGAACAGGTGGCCAGCATACAGGCATCTGTGTGGGAGCTCCTCCTGCAGCTGGCCACCCAACGGACACATGGAATCAGTGATTCCATGAAGCCCTTCCTGTTGTGACACCTGACCCAGTGGTAACGCTGAGGTTTGAACCCACAACCTCAGTGATGGTGTACAGTGGCATTAACCACTGCACCACCCAGGTGTCAATAGTACACTCTTTTTTTTGTCCATTTATCTTTTTTTTCAGTCTCACTGGCGTCAGAAATCCCACAGACCGATAAAATGATACTTTATGCTGTGAAGTCAGTAGTAATTGTGGGATTTGAACCCTCAACCTCAGTGTTGGTGTACAGCGGTATTAACCACTGCACCACTCAGGTGTTAATGTCCCACTCTTTTTTTTGTCCATTTCTCTTTTTTTTCAGCCCTGATGGTGTCAGAAATTCTGTATCAAGCAGACAAAACAATACTTTGTGATAGACAGACTTTAAAGTCAGTTGCTGAGCTTCCAACCCTTCAGCGTAGTGATGGGACAGAGTGGAATTAACCACTAAGCCACCAGAGCATCAGCAATGTGGTCTTTTTTTCTTTTTCTTTTCTTTCTCCTAATGAAAGACAGCTCCACATTTCAGACATGATCTCCCACAAACTGCACTGAACTCACACAGAAAAGACTGAGCTACAAAATGTTTTATTGTTTGGGATTCAAAACACACATTGAAAGACAGTCATTCCAGATGGATGCAGCAGGATGGAGTGGCAACATAAGAAGACAGTAGTCATTATCACATCAAATTCACACTTAGACTCCAAAGCAAAGAGGAAGGATTCTTTTCCTGGTTAAAATGTAGTGAGGAATTTGAGTCAGTCTGAGTCTTGAGTCAGACTCTCTTTATTTCTGGCTGTAGATCACACAACCCCATTATTTAGCATGGAGGGTTTTAGTGAAAAGAGGACTTTAAACAGCTAAAAAGAGACTTTTTTCTCTTTTCTTTCCCCCGTCTTTCAAACTACAGTATACAGTCCCTTCTGCGTACAGAATACAGATATGGTGAATGTGTGCACTGCAATAGTGTCTTCAAAACTAAGGCAGCACGGCCACATCTCAGGCTGAGCCCCGTTTCCATGGTGATCTACGCTGTTCAATCTCCTGTCAGTATCTGGTCTGGGATTTGTGATACTGCATGTAGAAGTCACTGTAAAAGAGCATGATGCTCCCAAACACACACACAACATTGTCTAAAATTTGGTCTTATTGTTCATACTGGATATGTTCAGCAAAAGTTAATAAGATAAAATGCATGTGAACTTGCAAGTAGGAAATAATCATGTTTACATCAACTTTTGTGAGAGATTTTGCTCATGTCATATGACCTCAGTGCTATTTCCCACAAGGAGAGTCTCCCTCTGGTGGACATTGTTCTCACTGCAGGAGCTGAATTCCAATGCTAGAATTCCAGCGTGTTTGTTCAGGTTTTGGACAGAAGTCTTCAGGATGGCTTAATGTTAGTCATGTAACGGTCATGGAGCAGACTGTGGTGTTGCAGTCTGGGTAGGAGAAGAGCTGTCTGAGGTGATAAACTCTTCCATCGCCCACCTGAGAACAAACACTGCCCATTATTAACCGACAACTGTACCTATGAGGGGATGAACACTCACGCCAGTCAAGATCTCAACATCAGTCACACACACATACACACACTGACATACAGTCTCATATCCACACCATTATGTTTGAGTTTCACACTCAAAAACCAGACTGCACGTGATTCTCATGCTTTTGCCTTCTTGACGCTGCATTAGCACATGTGCTGAGTTTACATGAAACATCTCAGAATGTTTCTCAACATCCCAGTGTTTTCTGCCTGGTGATAAACAAACCTGACAGGCATCCAGTGTGGGATTCAGCTCCTGATGCCACAGTCTGTCTTGGTCAAGGGAATAAATCACTTTCTAAGAGAGTGATGAATGTTTAGTGTTTTGGCCTGGCTAGTGAGTACAGCTTGTAGTACAGATCCATTGGTTCCTAAAGGATACCAGCTATTGTGTTTTCCTCTGGAGAAGGTCAAAGGAACCCCTCCCAGCATGCCACTGACATGCCCGACTAAAGGTGAAGCAGTGATGGTATCCCACGGCAACGACAATCAGCCATTACCTCGGTCACAACAACAGAACAAATTTATGAAGAAATAACTCGCCAAGAAAAAACCATCCAAGTAAGATTCAACAAATGAGCTTTGAAAACATACAGCAAATTCATCAGAGTATAATAAATAAAAACAGTATGACATAATCAGTCATGTGTCTGTGTGACCCGACTAGGTTTTCCTAAAACTCTCTCTCTCTCACTTTACATCTTACAGTTTGGGTTTCAGTGCATGAAGCAGTCAGTTCACTTTATACTATATACTATACATTTCTGTGTGTGTGTGTGTGTGTGTGTGTGTGTGTGTATGTGGGTGCATGTGTCTGAAATTGCCCAGATACTCTCTCATGGGACCAGGGAGTTTGCCTGTTAATGGTAAAGACATTTGTAATAATAAACCAGACAGTGGCCTTCAGTGTAGTTCAGCACTGTCCACACACACACACACACACACACACACACTCTCACAACCCTCTGAGCCGTCTTCACTCCTCAGCAACTGACCGTTCACAGAGCAGATCAGACGTGGGCCCCTCTGTCAAAGAAGACACACACAAACACACACAATGACAGGATTATAGTAAAACATTCAAGAAGAACAAATAATGTTTCTGTTTACTGTACTGACATGAGTCAGATTAATGATATGTATGGCATATCTCCATTGTGTTTGTGTGTCTGTGTGTGTGTGGCTGTATGCAGTGTGTGTGTGTGTGTGTGTGGCTGTATGCAGTGTGTATCTTACTCTTACTGCTGCAGATGGCTAGGCCATGTTTGGCACACACAGTAGCACACATCACCTCACAGTCATGTTCTGTTAGAACTGCACGTGGCGTCACAACCTCTACTAAGAGAGACAAAACAAATGATGTTGTCAATGTAAATACAAACATGAAGACACCTCTTGTCTCTCAGTGAGAACTAACAGGTATTTGCTCATTATGACCGCTAGAGGGAGACATCCTAACAAAACAGAAATGCAATAAAAGAAATCTTCAGAGTAATGACTCTTTTTTTAAATGTATAATTTAACCTTGATTTAACCAAGCCAAATGCAGAGTCAGTTCATTTTTCTCCAAATCTCCCTATGTACAACTGTATTACCCAAACAATCTGGGAACAGTTTTCTCTCAGCTACATTTCAAATGACCCTTGAATCAGTTGAATAGTTTCTGCAGTGAGATATCGAGGGTAATGTCTTTTGTATGGTCATGTGTGTTGTACCTTAGAGGTATGTTGTGGAACAGCTTTCTGATTTATCCGCTGTGAATCATGATCTTTTCCAAAACCCTCAGGATGGCACACACACACACACACACACACACACTCTCTCTGGCTGTCATTCTCTGTCTCCCTGCCTCTTACACTCATTGTCTTAGACAGGGCTGTGGAGTCAGAGTTGGAGTCAGAGTTGGAAGCGATTATTGGGTCACTGGAACGGGGTTGGAGTCGGTGAAATGTACCGACTCTGACTAAATGTACCGTATAGGCCAGTGTATAAGTTGACCCCCAAAATTAGAGGTGTAATATAGGTTTAGGTCTGTATTCGCTGGATAAGTCCACCCCCAAAATAATGTTCAACTTCTGGGCCTAAGCTAGGCCTGTGGACTTGTATGCTTACAATTTTGGCCTACTCAGCAAAAGTCAACAAATAGTGCTGTTACATATAAAATTATAAATGTTGTTTTACTAACAATATCCTGTTATATGATAGGATGTTCCTGATTTTCTTTTATAGCATATAAACAGTTGATTTCTTTAATATCCTTTTCCTATATAACTTATAAGCCCAGCCTGATACAGTGAAACAGCATCACTCTCTCTCTGTTTCTCCCTCTCTTTCTCTAACTGGGTCCTGATGTTTGTTGTGGATGTGTTAGTGAAGGGAGGACTCATGTCTGCGGAAGAGTCATGAATGTGTGTGTGTGTGTGTGTGTGTGTGTGTGTGAGAGAGTGAAGAGAGCAGAGAGAGAGAACGAGAGCGAGAGCGAGAGAGAGAGAAAGGCGACAGCATGACGTGTGTGTGTGTGTGTGTGTGTGTGTGGTCAGTGGAACTGTCATAGATAAGACTTAAACAGACTCAGCTCCATACTGTACTGCTCACACTCTGAACATCTTCACGATGGATCAAACGCCAAACGTCACCAGCTGGTCGGGAGTTCCACTCACAGTCCACTTCTCAGAGGCTACGGTCATACTCAGTCAGTTTACATACACAAAACAGAAAAGGATCACGTTTACTGAGAAAATCCACGACAGGCATTTGACATAAAGATACCATTCACTTTATGGTAATAAACAAAGTAATATTTTATGGTATATAAAGAGCCCAGAGTGAGACACCAGGTGCAGTACTGAAGCCTGTTAGAGGTCCAGTAAACCACTGTATAATCACCTTAGGAGCTTCTCCATTAGACATAACACAGTGCTATGGGCAGACTGCTCTCTATAGCTCACTGAATAAAGAGGTTAACACTGACGGGGAATAGGACTGTAACCTAGTGTCTGAATGTAGGAAAGATACATAAGCACAACTAGAGATGCAGCTGGCACCTTACAGATGCCCCAATGAGATGAGAGACACCGTGTGGCCTGGAGGAAGTTGTTTTCTCAATGTCTACAGAGCCATCGGAAAGAGAGAGAGAGAGAGTCAAAACGGTATTCATATTATGCTCTCATTGCCATGTAGTATAGGCATTCTGCCTAATGGGTGATATAGGGAGTCATTTTCACCACACAGACACAGACACACACACACACATTCACACACATTCACACCAGATTTATCCTCCCTCTGAACAGATTCAGAGAACCGGCCAAGCACAGAGAGCTGTAGTCTGTGGGCCATTAACATTAAACTTCATGCGGTCTAAGTTTCACTGAGATAGGTTTAAAGATCCATGAATATCTGTCTGTAGAGTTGATGCTTTGGGGATCAGTCGTGTGGTAAGTGATACAGTAAGAACAGTCAGGCTGTGAATCAGACTCATTAACACATAATTTAAGTTAAAACTCTGTGTAAATACATCACCCTCAGGGAGAAGCATTGATGGTGAAGGTTGATGGATGAAGGTGGACAGAAACACTAATACTCACCAGAGGAAGTGTCCAGTTCAGCAGCTTGATCTTCACTGAATGGTCTACCCACTGTGCTGCTCTCTATATTTACTGAATTCACTGCTCTGCAAGACTATACTTCTCATTTTACAGGATATTTTTCTTGTTTTGTTAAAGTAACAAGAGCTTCGTACAGCAGTGGCCTTTAGCATAATCACTGCCCTAATATCTGCCTGCACTGACATCGGATAATGCTGTAAATAACTGTATACCGGCAGTAACAAGAGTAACTCGTGGAGCAGAATCAGAAGACACGAGGTACAAGAGGTAAAGAGGAACTCATCTCAACAAGATGAGTTATGTGAACAAAAATACTTAGCATAAGCTCTGTTACGAATCCGTTTAAGGTAAGGTGAACATAATTGGGTGGAACTCCTTCTTTAACCTGCCGCCAGCGATCTCAACACCAGCACCACCTTTGTAATATTACGCAGCCAGCTTTATTTTGAATATTAATGAAACGTAAAAGACTTCAGGGGTCGGCAAAGCCAAAATAATAAACAAAACACCTCTAACCAAAAGAAGAGGGAACTATCTTACCAACCCCAAATAATATATATAAAAAAAAGAAATACAAATAAACTTCCCTGCCTCCCTAACCAACATAAACAGGAGAAAACGTGAGGCCAAAATTAAACGGCACCCACCCCCTACCAGTGCTGACTAACATCGCACAAAAAGTATTTTTAACACCACACAACACAACCGAACACAACAGGACTATTTAAAACTATGTACAATAAATTCCCGATGTGGAAACACGACCCCACGTCACATGTACAGTGGATTTCGAAAAGCTTTTCGCGTGGCGGCAGATGTTTTTCAGGAGGATGAGCTCTCCGTGCCTTGCACAGCAGCGGTCTTTTCAAACCTCCCGCACCCATCGTCCAGCCAATGGTAAACTGCAAGCAACCTGGAGAAGAAATAGGGAGGAGAAGGAGAGAGAGGAGAGACAGAGACACCAAACCCGAAACAACAAATACGTCTTAGGACGTAACAGCTCTTACTTTTCATATTTCACAAGTTTGGAGAGAAGCGTCAATGCTTCAGCAAGGTTTAGACAATGTTGCCAAGAATTCGACAATCGCCCATCTGAAAGTGATACTAAGAATAACACTATTGCGCATGTTAGAGTCTCGTATATTCTGATTTGCTTCTTTTTTCCCTTTTCTTTCCCCCTTACATGGCATGCTATCAAAACATTCCAACTCCGAAAAAAAGGACAAAATAAATGTGCATGGAAACTTTTCTGACACAGGCTTTGTATGTTTTATTTTCCTTGTTTGATTAGGGGCGGTAACGCCTGCCTTTTAATTTGTTTCGCGAAATGTCTTCGTTTTTTATTGAACTGGTTAACGCTATTAAAGGTCTAGAGAGTTTGGAAGGAGGTTAAGGTTGAGGTGATGGAGCTTTAACCAATGAAAAAACAAAATAAGCACATAAATAACAGCTTATTCCATCTCAGTGCTCACATCAGCTACCAATGAACCACACCAGTCAGCAGATTTAGAATGAAGCAGAGTAATGAACTAATAATCCTGGAAAATGAATAAGAGATAAAACATAAATGATAAAGATAAATAAGAGATAAAAGATAACCGAAAATAGAATAAGATGAAAATGCTAATCACACGATGTTTGGCTGTGTGTGTGTGTGTGTGTGTGTGTGTGTGTGCTCCTTAGCGCACATATAAACACACTGATCACTGACAAAGAGAAGATTCTCGAACGCTGGGCCAAGCACTTCAACTGTGTCCTGAATGCCCTTCCTCCATCAACGATGAAGCCATCAATCACCACCCCTGAGTGCCCACCAACAAAGCACTGGATGATCCACCACTGCTACCTGAGATCCAGAAAGCGATCCGTCAGCTCTCCAGCGGCAAAGCCCTGGGTGCTGACTCCATTCCTGCTGAGGTCTACAAAGAAGGTGGTACAGCCCTGACTGAGAAGCTCCACCAGCTGTTTATGCTTATGTGGCAGCAGGAGACGATCCCCCAGGAGTTCAAAGATGCCTCCATCATACACCTGTACACAGGAAAGGGCAATCGCCAACCATCGAGGTACATCCCCTTGCTCTCAGTCGCAGGCAAGATACTCGCCAGGATCCTGCTGAACCGACTGACAACACACCTGGACCAGGGACTCCTTCCGGAAAGCCAGCGTGGTTTCCAGAAAGAGGGCGGGGCAGTCGACACGGTGACGTTGCAACCTGCTTCAAGTACCAAAACAGATGGCCAGCTATTCAACCAAGGTTATGACTGACATTATCAGAGCCTTTCTCTTTGCTGATGACTATGCAGTCAACACTGGCTCAGAAGCTGATTTGCAACACAGTATCAACAAGTTCTCCACTGCCTGCACCAACTTTAGTCTCACTATCAGCAGAAAGAGAACTGAAGGACTGCACCAGCCAGCCCCAGGCAAACCCTATGCTGAGCCCAACATCACAGTCAACAGCCAGAAACTCAGTATGGTGGACGGCACAGCAATTAACAAAAAAAAACTGAAATGACACCGCCACACTTCGTGAAGTTTAACTGATATAATTCTACGGAATAATCCCTTGACAAGACATGAAAAAACAAAACGAAACCTTAATAAAGCTACATTCATCAACAAAACAAGCAATGCGTCTTATGTATGTTCAATGAGTAGCGCTGAGAGCGGAGGGGAGTCCATATATCCACAAGTTCGTTCAATCTTCGATTAAAAAAAGAACAACTCAGGTTTGGCCAAACAACAAAAACATTTCCTTTCCAAATAAAAACGAAAACTCCAAAAAGCACCTGGTAAATTCCCAAAGAAGCTTACGAAAAAGTGAAAGAAAAAAGGAACGCTCTCAGCCGATTGGTGGCAACTTCAACCATTTCATGAATCGGGAACGAGTCCTCCGTCCGTTGTCCGAGTAATTTTCCTTTTAGATTCCCTTGTAATCCACACTCTATTTTACATGGCATTCGTCCCTTTTCTCGCTTTTTTCTCCTTCCTCTCCCTGGACGTCCTAAATTTCCTCTCTTTATATTTCGCGCCGCCCTCCCCCGTCTTTCCTGTTGCGTCTTTCCTTTATGGGAGTTTTTTACGCGTCACACCTTCCCGCCCCCCTTTCCCTGCACTACTTTTCGTCAATGAAAGAGTATTATTTCTTTTCACATCAGAGATGCATTTTAAACCCTTACATTTCATTGTTTTTTCTATTTAATCACAATTACCCTTCCGTTGTGACACTGTCACAAAATCATTCAAATAAATCATAAGTACTTAAAACATACAGATCCTTTTAGCCTTACCAGTGGCTTCACAGAAAAAAAAACTGAAACTATTTGATTAATCAGGAGATCGTTATCACTGGATTTCTTGAACAAACTTTACAGGCTTTTATTCGGACAACTGTGGTGTGACTCAACAGTGTACTGGTCTTTAAAGGTTCACAATGTTAAAAACAATAGAATAATAACACTGCAGATATTGTGACAGGTAAGATAGAACAAACAAAATAAAATGTGTAAACATGATCTAAAATAAATGCCACAGAGCAGCTCATCAGTAAACATCATAAAACTATGAAACTGACAATCAGTATTTCAGCATTAATGACAAAAACACTTTTATACTTTTCAAGTATAATGATTAATACATCAGATTTTGTTCCCAAAGAAAGAAAAACATTTTCTTGGTTTTGTGTCCACCATGGCTACATTTCCCTGACTTAATAGTTGATGTGATTTCAGACAAAATGACTGTATGAAGATAAACACTGAAATGGTTTTGAATGTGAGATCAGAACAAAAGCCGGAATAGTAAAGCCATCTATTAATACTGAACATCTACATTTCATACACAGTTCCTTTCTTCCCTTCTGTCCATCCTCATTTCATTATATGCTTTTTTTCTCTCATTTGTGTTTTGCTATAGAAGCACCACCTTCCCTGATTCACTCTCTTCCATTATTTTGATCCAAGGTTGGAAATGCTCCTCTTTACAACACTGAGGTCTAAAGGTCAGAGCTACATACAGGTACAAAGTTCAGAGTCCTAGACTGACCTATCAGACACTGGATAAATCTGTATATGAAAGGTTTACTGCTGACTGCAGAGACGTGGAAATATGATGACTATTTGTTTCAAGGCCTTATTTGACAAAAAAGACATTTTAACCCTAACGCTCCCTGGGTGCAAGGAATGCTGCCCTCTGCTCCTGTATCTGTTCACTACTGGTTGTGTGTTGGATGGGATAAATGCAAAGACAAATTCCCTGCTCACTGTTCACAGTGTGTGTGCAATCATGGAGATTTACATTATTTTTTTATTCCCACATCGTTACTGTCATGGGAACAGTCTTGTCTCTGTGAAGATGATGTTGAACAGAGGGGAATCTCAGATTCGTTGCCTCTACACTGAATCTCCTCTGACCACACCTGACCCTCCCTTTTACCAAAAGCAGCAGCTCCCAGCACCTCTACAGGAACCCCACAGCCCAGCTCTCTACACACCACCTCTGCATCCTGCTGGTCAAAGTCAGCATCACACACCGTGCCCCAAGTCTTCCCACGAAGCACCTCTACTCTCCCAGAGCACATATTTCCACTGAATGACTTTTATTGCAGAACATGCAGGGCTTTGTGAATGCGCTTGAACTACTGATTGTGCTTGGGGTTTGTTTCTTATGTGACTGTAACTTTGTTTGCTCAGACACTGACACTGGTGAAACAGCCGTAGCAAAACTGCTTCCGATTTTGAGTATGGTTTATGTTCCCTTTTTGATTCTGAGGTTTTGTTCAATGGACTTTGAATTTCCCCAAAGTTTGGATCCAGCATTATTCGAGATTGTTTATCAATAAATGCAAGTAAATCTTTAAATGTGGCTCTCTGTCTGTGTTTGTCATAGATGTTACAAACAACTGCTCCCCATTTTTAACGAAGCTTGAATGGTAACTTTGACACAATGATCTTTACATTGGAGGGTGTTTCAAGATCTGTGATGTAATCCATCTCCTGCATGGCGTTGTGGCAACTTTTCCAAAAAATGGCATAAGACTTCAGGCCAGATGCATCTTCTGCCTTGATAGCAGGCCACCTCAGTGCTTTATCCATGAAGGCATTTGATCTTATTTCCAAAATGCCATTCATTCAGGCTGTTCCTTATCCTCCTTATATCCTCTATCCGGTGGAAAACAACTGCGCACAAGATTCCTTGCTTCTCCAGATGTGTATTGTTCCAAGTAGTATAGCCTTTGTTGCATATTGTCAGTTTTGGTTTCAATGGTTTGCTCAAAAGATTTAATGAAAGATCTGAACTGAAGTGGGTCGCCATAAAAGACAGAGATTTGTCTTTGTGGAAGCTGAGACAATGCGTTTTGCTTTAATAGCAGCTCTGCAATTTCATTTTGCTTTTTTATGACATCAGCCAGAGCATCGTTATTGTGCGAACGAGGGATATCTTTCTCTGATTTAACCTGAGATGGAGTGGGATTGGGTTTATTTGAACCATTTTGGTCAGGGCATATTCTTTGCTTTGTTTGCACGTTTTTTTTTGTTGTCGTTGGGATAATATATTCGGTTGACGTTCTAGACGAAGTTGCGAAATGACTCATTTCCGTGTGTAAAAACTGGGACTCGGTAAGGACTTTTATTTTAGCTTCGGCTTCAGCTATGTTAGTCTGAAGTTGAAGTTTTTCTTTCTTCGCTTTTATTCGCACTTCTTCCATGTCTAATTCAAGCTGATCGTCCAGTGATCCTGACTGCGCCGCAAGTATGGAGCGTTGTACTTGAGCGCTAGACGCTTTGCTGCCCCAACTGGAGACTTTACTTGGAATCTTTTCTGAGGTCTGCGAAACGCTGTCATGTGGCGACACGGATTCAACAACAGCAGCACCTTGCAAAGCATCAGCCACTTCCACAAGTTCACCACCCACTTGATCAACTTTAAGCCAAAATTCAACACCATTAAGAAACGATTTAAATGGTCTTAGTTTTGGTTCATACCAGTCATTATGATCGTGCTCCTTTTCCTCATCGGACAATAAAGATTGAACAGCCACCTGTAATCCCATACTCTCATTCAAGTACTGAATAAAAACAACAACCTGTTGTTTTACTTCTTCTCTTGTGTCACCAGCCTCTATAAGAGCATTTATTCCATTACGCTTTCGCGTGACGACACCCAGCTTTACGTGACGCCATTAATTTAAACAGTTTCTCTTCCTTCCCAACCACTGTCTCATCATCTTATTCTTGATCCTGCATTTTTACTCTTTTATTCTTTTCAGAGGGTAATCAACATTTCAAACGATTCAAATTTCATCCATTCAGTGAATGGGCGCGGCGGTCCAAACTTCTCTTGATCACAGTTTTCGGTCATTCAAATGTTACTCACGGTTCACCACGAGTGGTCTTCCAAACTTAAAGCTCTTCTTTTCCCGCTAGGTCAAGCCTTCAGACTCCATAATCCAAACACTATTTCGACTTTTATGTGTCGACTGTTTATGTGTTCAATGCCATGGAAAACCCGTACAAGCCGGCCTGGATTAACGCACACTTCTCGCTCGCCTTGGGTATCGTTGATATATAATTTATTTTGTCCGTTTACAGCAAGAAAAGTTGAATGAAACGTGGTTGTAAATTAATCCTTGTTGTCTTACTTAACGAAAAACTGGTTATAACATGAATTGGTGAGGAGAAACGTGGTCAAAATAGCGTGTTTAACCAAGCTCCCCTTTTCCATCGGCTCAACCCCAAAATTCAACTGCGCCCTATGTCATATAGATTTTTTTTTTTTATCCAAACCAATATTTTATACTGAGTTTACAAACACATCTCCTCTCACTCATATGTGTGTGGGTTCAATATATCATTTTTTTTTATTGAAAACAGGGTAACAAAAATACAAAGTACAACAATACTTCGCAAAACAAACAAACCTCAAACTAACAAACAATAAACAAACAAACATAAAAACAATAACTACAACAAGGTAAACAACAAATAAAGTAAAAAAAAAAAGAGCAAAGGGAAAGAAAACAAAATGAAACAAAAAAGGGGAAGGAAAAAAGGAAAAAAAGGAGAGAGAAAAAAAAAAATAATAACAACAGTTAGATAATCAAATAAATAAAATAAATACATCATTCTGTGTATATATGTATTTATGTATGAAGGCTGAACAACAAATCATAACAAGACTGACAAGACATGATGGGACAAGACAGACAAGACCAGACAATCCGGGCTGGTGGGACAAACTGCATACTGTGTTAGGAGGAGAAAATAAATAAATAAATAAAGGTTGAAAACAGTAGTAATGTTAAGGGTCACTTGTAGGGAGAGGAATCAGCATTTAAGGTATTGTAGAAAGGGGGACCAGGTGTCTTCATAGGATTTAATGTTGTTTTGCTGAGATGCGGTAAGTTTTTCTAGATTTGAATGGTCTGTTAGTAGGTTGAGCCAGTGAGCTATGGATATCTTGGTTCTGTCTTTCCAGTTCAGTAATATGGTCTTTTTGGCAATGGTTAGCGATATTAATATGAATGATTTGAGATGTTTCGGTGTGTGTAGCGTAGAGACATCGCCAAGTAAAGCTATGATGAGGCATAAGGGGATGCTGAGGCTAAGGATCTCAGATAACTTGCTCATAACCTCCGACCAGAAGTTTTGGACGTGTGGGCAGAGCCAGATGGCATGAAAGTAATCATCTGCTGAGGATGGACAGTGTGAACATATATTACTTTGGCTAAAGCCCATGCGGTAGAGTTTGTGAGTGGTAATGTGGGTTCTATGAAGGACTTTATACTGTATAAGTTGGATTTTAGAATTACATGTCATAGAGAATGTGTTATTGCATATGCTTTGCCAGTTAATATCTGTTGGTAGGCTATTTATGTCTGTGGTCCATTTGTCTATAGGGATTGATATTGTGCTGTCTTCAGATGCTAGAGGTTTGTATATTTGGGATAACTTTTTTTGAGGTTTGAGTGATTGTAACTTTGAGTAGAGGGGAGGGCTATGATTGTTAAAGTTCCTGGTGTTGATGGTTTTTTTAATGACTCCTTTTAACTGGATAACCTGGAAGTAGCAGTGGTCCGGTATGACGCATTGTTTTCGGATTTGGTCGAAGGTCATGAGCAAGCCATCATTGAGTAACTGTCCCAGGCTAGTTACTCCTCTCTCATTCCAGGTGGAGAAGAAAAAGGGTTTGTTATTGATTAAAAACATGGGATTATGCCACAATGGAGTATGGATAGATGGTGAGAGACTGTAACGGAGAACTTCATTTGACTTCCACCAAGCGCTTAGAGTGGTGCTGATAGTGTTGTTTTTGTAACAGTTGTGAGTTTTTATGGATTTATCTATAAATGGGAGATTTTTGACGCTCAATTCTTTAGTTAAAGTATTTTCGATGTCTAGCCAAGGTGGATTGGTGTTATTTGTCCAGTGGTGGATGTACAGTAATTGGTGTGAGAGGAAATAGTAAAAGAAATTTGGGGCCCCAAGTCCTCCATATTGTTTGGGCTTTTGGAGTGTAGATAGTTTGATTCGTGGTTTTTGGTTTTTCCAGTAGAATCCAGTGACTGCGCTATTGAGAGAGGAGAACCAGCCCGGGGGTGGGGTGACAGGCGTCATGGCAAAGAGGTAGTTTATTTTGGGGAGGATGTTCATTTTAACTGTTGAAATTCAGCCAATTAGAGATAGTGGTAATTTATTCCATCTTTCCAGATTGTCTTTTGAACAATGCGTTTAGATTTGGAGAGATGTGGATTCCAAGGTATGTAATAGATTTTGCTGTTCGTTTGAAAAGGGGGACCCCAGCCTCAGCATCCCAGTTGAGCTTGGTTATAGGCAGAATCTCTGATTTTGTCCAGTTGATGGAGTAGCCAGACACCCTACTGTAATTACTGATCAGAGTTTGGACTGCTGGAAGTGAAGATGAGGGGTTTGCAATGTATAACAGAATGTCATCGGCATACAAACTGATTTTATGGTGGTGTGAGTTTGATTGGATGCCTGAGATATGGTCACATTGCCTAATGGAAGCAGCCAGTGGTTCAATGAAAAGTGCAAACAGTTATGGGGACAATGGGCATTCTTGTCTAGTACCTCTTTGTAATTGAAATGGTTTTGATGGGAGTCCATTGGTTATAACAGATGCAGTGGGTGAATTGTATAATGTTTTAATCCAGCCGGTGATATATGGCTGGAATCCAAAGTGATTAAGGGAGGTGAAGAGAAAGGACCAATCTACTCTGTCAAACGCCTTTTCAGCATCAAGTGTTGCTATAAAGAATGGTGGTTTGTTTGGAGAGGTGCTATTTTTATAGAAATTGATCAGGTTAAATAATCTTCGTGTGTTTTCTGAGGAATGCCTCCCCTTAATAAAACCGGTTTGATCTATGCATATTAATGATGAGATTACAGATTCCAATCTGATTGATAAAGCCTTGCTTATGATTTTTATGTCTGTGTTGATTAACGATATGGGCCGACAGTTGGAGCATTGAGTGGGGTCCTTATTTGGTTTTGGAATGAGTGTAATATAGGCAGTGTTCATATGATGGGGAATAGTGGTATTTTGGTGGATTTCAGATATCACTTTAAAAAAAAGAGGTGAAAGGAGAGGCCAGAACTGTTTATAAAATTCTGCTGGGTAGCCATCTGGTCCAGGTGATTTATTGTTAGGCATGAGATGGAGCGCTCTGGGGATTTCTTCTAGGGAGAGAGGTACCTCTAGATTCTCTGCTTGGGTTTGAGTTAGTTTAGGTAGGGAGACATTCCTCAGGAATGTTTCGGCATCTTTAGGCGAGGTGCTCTGGTCTGAGGTGTAAAGATTTGAGTAGAAAGATCTAAAAGAGCCATTAATTATAGAGGGGTTTTGGGGTATATTTCCGGTTGGGTCTATGATTGAGGTAATGATAGATTTCTCTGTTTGTTGCTTCAGCTGATTTGCTAAGAATTTACCTGTTTTATTTCCAAATTCAAAATGTTGCTGTCGGAGTTTGAGGAGAATACCTTCGGTTTTCTTGTTCAGTATATTGTTGAGTTCATGTTTAGTTTTCAGGAGTTCTTTCATTACTGAATCGGCAGGCGTATGCGAGGCCAGAAGGTCCAATCTCTTCACCTCTTTTTGTAGCTCATGCTCTTTTGCAATTTCTTCTTTCTTTTTGTATGCGCAGTATGATATTATTTTCCCTCTCATAACTGCCTTTGCAGTTTCCCATAGTGTACATGCTGTTATTTCATTAATGTCATTGATTTCAATAAAGGATGTCCATTCGTTTTTGAAGTAGTTGTGAAATTCTTTGTCTTTAAGTGAGGAATTATTGAAGCGCCATCTAGGTGGGGGATGGGGTTGGTGATCTGCTAAAAAAACAATACTAATGGGGGCATGGTCAGAGATGATAATGCTATGGATGGCTGGGTCAGTTATTTTGTGTGTAATGGAGTTTTTTACCAAGAAGTAGTCTATACGGGAGTATGATTTATGGTAGGGTGAATAATATGAATATTCTTTATTACCTGGATCTTTCAGTCTTCAGACATCTAACAGTCCATAATCTGACATGTACTGTTTGAGTAAGGATGAAGAGTGGTTGGGTTTATTAGTGGAGGTTGACGATGAGCGATCTATGTCCGGGTCCAATACTATATCAAAATCACCGCCTAGGATGATATGGGAGTCAGGAAAGTTAGACAGTGCTGAGAACAATGAGTGGAAAAAGGAAGGAGAGTCTGCATCGGGGCCATAGATATTTGCTAGAGTTAGAGTATCTTTTCCTATGGTTCCGGAGATAATGACATAGCGTCCCTCTGAATCGGTCAGTGTTGAGTTGTGAGAAAATGATATGTTCTTACTTATTAAAATGGAAACGCCTCGTTTTTTAGAGCTAAATGTGGAGCGGTATGACTGGCCAATCCATCTGGCTGTAAGTTTCCGAGACTCTGCCTCTGTAAGGTGGGTTTCCTGTATAAAGCAGCTATCAGATCTTAGTTTGTTTTTTATGTGATTTAATATTTTTGTTCTTTTTGCAGGGGAGCTGATTCCTCTTATGTTCCATGATGTTATTTTCATTGGCAGTACCATGGGATTGGTATTATGTTGAATGATATTGAATTATGCAGTGTGCAGTAGAGATCCATGAGGGGGAAGATTTTGAATGTGAGAACATATAACAAACCCAGAATGTACATGTAACATAAACACGGAAACATACAAACACTCATTGGCGCGTTAAGGAGCATCGGTGTAGTTGGGGATTGGTAATGGGGTTGGGAGGTCATTTGAAGACTCAGCTGTGTACAGCAGGCCTGGAGCAGAGTTGTAATATTACAGCAGTTAAGCCATTGTTATAACGTCTTTGGATTTTTTTTTTTTTTTTTTTTTTATAAGCAGTGAGCAAGGCAGATAGAAGGGACGATGGTGGGCCTCAGCTGACAGCGCCAGCTGACAGCCTGGGCCTCAGCTGACAGCGCCAGCTGACATGCCTGGGCCTCAGCTGACAGCGCCAGCTGACGAGAGCGTGGCTACTCGCTCTCCCCTCTGGCTTCCTCCTACGGGCTCGGGGGTCGAACCTGCAACCCTCCAGCAGCACGTTCGCCTCACCCACCTCTAGGCTACCACTGCCCCAAGATGTTTCCAACGTACATAGAAAGGAGGGGAGAGCGGTAGCTTTATCAGCTGTGGTCATACAACATGCTTTCAGGATCTGTGACCGTTGTGCGTCTTTGCCCATACCGCTCCATACGGCTTGGAGGTAGTCCAAAATTTCACGCATACAGACCAATCATATCACACAATGAGCACTGCTCTCAGGGCTTGAAACCTTTGATATCTTGAACTTATATTGCTTGGAAACAGCCCCGAGTACCCATTGCACTCTCACAGACATACCTACACATTCACACTCTGCGGATTATACTTATGCTAAGTGCAGTAGGCAAACTCAGTGTGGGATGCAAGCAGGTTGAAAGTTTGTATGCACTGCACATTGGAAATGCAGCTCATCTAAAAGCAGGGACAAAGAAGAGAAGCAGGGGAAAGAAGCAGAGGAGGGACAACATCTGAGACTTAATATACACAAACCCATGACTACGCACATGTACACACACATTCATCAATTGAGTGATATATAGGCGTTGTGACATTAAATGTTATCTCAAAATGATTTATAAGCACAGTATAGTTACAAGAGAGGGGCGAGTGAGAGTGTACATACATACAGTACACACAAGGTGCAATGCAGACTGACACATATACAAAAAATAAATAAATAAATAAATAAATAAATAAATAAATAAATAGATAAATAAATAAATGTAACGTAAGCACATATATACACACATGCATGATTTATTTTCTCCATCTTCTGCCCTCAAGAACTCCCAATTCCAGACATTACACTGTTAGGATTAGATAGTTACATGTCCAGAGGTTTCCTAAGATGATTTGCTTTTATACGCCAGCTGACAGCCTGGGCCTCAGCTGACAGCGCCAGCTGACAGCCTGGGCCTCAGCTGACAGCGCCAGCTGACAGCCTGGGCCTCAGCTGACAGCGCCAGCTGACAGCCTGGGCCTCAGCTGACAGCGCCAGCTGACAGCCTGGGCCTCAGCTGACAGCGCCAGCTGACAGCCTGGGCCTCAGCTGACAGCGCCAGCTGACAGCCTGGGCCTCAGCTGACAGCGCCAGCTGACAGCCTGGGCCTCAGCTGACAGCGCCAGCTGACAGCCTGGGCCTCAGCTGACAGCGCCAGCTGACAGCCTGGGCCTCAGCTGACAGCGCCAGCTGACAGCCTGGGCCTCAGCTGACAGCGCCAGCTGACAGCCTGGGCCTCAGCTGACAGCGCCAGCTGACAGCCTGGGCCTCAGCTGACAGCGCCAGCTGACAGCCTGGGCCTCAGCTGACAGCGCCAGCTGACAGCCTGGGCCTCAGCTGACAGCGCCAGCTGACAGCCTGGGCCTCAGCTGACAGCGCCAGCTGACAGCCTGGGCCTCAGCTGACAGCGCCAGCTGACAGCCTGGGCCTCAGCTGACAGCGCCAGCTGACAGCCTGGGCCTCAGCTGACAGCGCCAGCTGACAGCCTGGGCCTCAGCTGACAGCGCCAGCTGACAGCCTGGGCCTCAGCTGACAGCGCCAGCTGACAGCCTGGGCCTCAGCTGACAGCGCCAGCTGACAGCCTGGGCCTCAGCTGACAGCGCCAGCTGACAGCCTGGGCCTCAGCTGACAGCGCCAGCTGACAGCCTGGGCCTCAGCTGACAGCGCCAGCTGACAGCCTGGGCCTCAGCTGACAGCGCCAGCTGACAGCCTGGGCCTCAGCTGACAGCGCCAGCTGACAGCCTGGGCCTCAGCTGACAGCGCCAGCTGACAGCCTGGGCCTCAGCTGACAGCGCCAGCTGACAGCCTGGGCCTCAGCTGACAGCGCCAGCTGACAGCCTGGGCCTCAGCTGACAGCGCCAGCTGACAGCCTGGGCCTCAGCTGACAGCGCCAGCTGACAGCCTGGGCCTCAGCTGACAGCGCCAGCTGACAGCCTGGGCCTCAGCTGACAGCGCCAGCTGACAGCCTGGGCCTCAGCTGACAGCGCCAGCTGACAGCCTGGGCCTCAGCTGACAGCGCCAGCTGACAGCCTGGGCCTCAGCTGACAGCGCCAGCTGACAGCCTGGGCCTCAGCTGACAGCGCCAGCTGACAGCCTGGGCCTCAGCTGACAGCGCCAGCTGACAGCCTGGGCCTCAGCTGACAGCGCCAGCTGACAGCCTGGGCCTCAGCTGACAGCGCCAGCTGACAGCCTGGGCCTCAGCTGACAGCGCCAGCTGACAGCCTGGGCCTCAGCTGACAGCGCCAGCTGACAGCCTGGGCCTCAGCTGACAGCGCCAGCTGACAGCCTGGGCCTCAGCTGACAGCGCCAGCTGACAGCCTGGGCCTCAGCTGACAGCGCCAGCTGACAGCCTGGGCCTCAGCTGACAGCGCCAGCTGACAGCCTGGGCCTCAGCTGACAGCGCCAGCTGACAGCCTGGGCCTCAG
Source organism: Chanos chanos (assembly GCF_902362185.1). Classification (NCBI taxonomy): domain Eukaryota; kingdom Metazoa; phylum Chordata; class Actinopteri; order Gonorynchiformes; family Chanidae; genus Chanos; species Chanos chanos. The sequence goes on from NC_044505.1 coordinate 6,733,469, forward strand.
CTGACAGCGCCAGCTGACAGCCTGGGCCTCAGCTGACAGCGCCAGCTGACAGCCTGGGCCTCAGCTGACAGCGCCAGCTGACAGCCTGGGCCTCAGCTGACAGCGCCAGCTGACAGCCTGGGCCTCAGCTGACAGCGCCAGCTGACAGCCTGGGCCTCAGCTGACAGCGCCAGCTGACAGCCTGGGCCTCAGCTGACAGCGCCAGCTGACAGCCTGGGCCTCAGCTGACAGCGCCAGCTGACAGCCTGGGCCTCAGCTGACAGCGCCAGCTGACAGCCTGGGCCTCAGCTGACAGCGCCAGCTGACAGCCTGGGCCTCAGCTGACAGCGCCAGCTGACAGCCTGGGCCTCAGCTGACAGCGCCAGCTGACAGCCTGGGCCTCAGCTGACAGCGCCAGCTGACAGCCTGGGCCTCAGCTGACAGCGCCAGCTGACAGCCTGGGCCTCAGCTGACAGCGCCAGCTGACAGCCTGGGCCTCAGCTGACAGCGCCAGCTGACAGCCTGGGCCTCAGCTGACAGCGCCAGCTGACAGCCTGGGCCTCAGCTCAGCTCAGCTCAGCTCAGCTCAGCTCAGCTCAGCTCCTTCAGCTCAGCTCAGCTCAGCTCAGCTCAGCTCAGCTCAGCTCAGCTCAGCTCAGCTCAGCTCAGCTCAGCTCAGCTCAGCTCAGCTCAGCTCAGCTCAGCTCAGCTCAGCTCAGCTCAGCTCAGCTCAGCTCAGCTCAGCTCAGCTCAGCTCAGCTCAGCTCAGCTCAGCTCAGCTCAGCTCAGCTCAGCTCAGCTCAGCTCAGCTCAGCTCAGCTCAGCTCAGCTCAGCTCAGCTCAGCTCAGCTCAGCTCAGCTCAGCTCAGCTCAGCTCAGCTCAGCTCAGCTCAGCTCAGCTCAGCTCAGCTCAGCTCAGCTCAGCTCAGCTCAGCTCAGCTCAGCTCAGCTCAGCTCAGCTCAGCTCAGCTCAGCTCAGCTCAGCTCAGCTCAGCTCAGCTCAGCTCAGCTCAGCTCAGCTCAGCTCAGCTCAGCTCAGCTCAGCTCAGCTCAGCTCAGCTCAGCTCAGCTCAGCTCAGCTCAGCTCAGCTCAGCTCAGCTCAGCTCAGCTCAGCTCAGCTCAGCTCAGCTCAGCTCAGCTCAGCTCAGCTCAGCTCAGCTCAGCTCAGCTCAGCTCAGCTCAGCTCAGCTCAGCTCAGCTCAGCTCAGCTCAGCTCAGCTCAGCTCAGCTCAGCTCAGCTCAGCTCAGCTCAGCTCAGCTCAGCTCAGCTCAGCTCAGCTCAGCTCAGCTCAGCTCAGCTCAGCTCAGCTCAGCTCAGCTCAGCTCAGCTCAGCTCAGCTCAGCTCAGCTCAGCTCAGCTCAGCTCAGCTCAGCTCAGCTCAGCTCAGCTCAGCTCAGCTCAGCTCAGCTCAGCTCAGCTCAGCTCAGCTCAGCTCAGCTCAGCTCAGCTCAGCTCAGCTCAGCTCAGCTCAGCTCAGCTCAGCTCAGCTCAGCTCAGCTCAGCTCAGCTCAGCTCAGCTCAGCTCAGCTCAGCTCAGCTCAGCTCAGCTCAGCTCAGCTCAGCTCAGCTCAGCTCAGCTCAGCTCAGCTCAGCTCAGCTCAGCTCAGCTCAGCTCAGCTCAGCTCAGCTCAGCTCAGCTCAGCTCAGCTCAGCTCAGCTCAGCTCAGCTCAGCTCAGCTCAGCTCAGCTCAGCTCAGCTCAGCTCAGCTCAGCTCAGCTCAGCTCAGCTCAGCTCAGCTCAGCTCAGCTCAGCTCAGCTCAGCTCAGCTCAGCTCAGCTCAGCTCAGCTCAGCTCAGCTCAGCTCAGCTCAGCTCAGCTCAGCTCAGCTCTGTAATGTAATGTTATTACAATGTAATGTTATTACATTGTCATAGATGTTATTACATTGTCATAGCTGGCACTGTCAGCTGAGGCCCAGGCTGTCAGCTGGCGCTGTCAGCTGAGGCCCAGGCTGTCAGGCTCAGCTCAGCTCAGCTCAGCTCAGCTATTGTAATGTAATGTTATTACAATGTAATGTTATTACATTGTCATAGAGAGCTCAGCTCAGCTCAGCTATTACATTGTCATAGAGAGCTGAGCTGAGCTGAGCTGAGCTCTCTATGACAATGTAATAACATTGTTATGCCTTAAATATCATCATTTCAAAAATGGCCAGGGCAGATGTTCCCAAATAATTGAACACATTTATTCACCAGATTCTGTTTAAATGATTATGGATTTAAAAAGACATGAGTTTGAAGTACAATCATATGACTGACAGGGTTGCAGTAGCAGAAGGCTGAGGAGGGTAGCCCAGACATCCCTTTCCCCCAGCTACATCCACTAGCTCCTCCTGGGGGATCCCAAGGCGTTGCCAGGCCATTCAAGACATATAATTCTCCCAACGTGTCCTGGGTCTTCCCCGGGGTCTCCTCCCAGTTGGTCGTGCCCAGAACACCTCCACAGGGTGGCTGTGCGCACCCTTAGAGATAGGGTGAGGAGCTCGGACACCCGGGAGGAGCTCGGAGTAGAGCCGCTGCATTGAAAGGAGCCAGTTGAGGTGGTTCGGGCACCTAGTCAGGATGCCTCCTGGGCGCCTCCCTGAAGCCCATTTCCGCCGCTTGCATCCGCGATCTCATTCTTTCCATAGGTGACCGTAGGTGAGGGTTGGAACAAATATCAGCTGGTAAATTGAGAACCTTGCCTTCTGACTCAGCTCCTTCTTCACCATGACGGTTCGGACTGCCGCCGCCGCCCCGATCCGCCTGTCGATCTCCCGTTCCATTTTACCCTCGCTCCTGTACAAGACCCCAAGATACTTGAACTCCTCCACTTGAGGCAGAAACTCAGTCCCAACTCGGAGGGGGCAAGCCACCTTTTTCCGACATAGGACCGTGGCCTCGGACTTGGAGGTGCTGATCCTTATCCCGACCGCTTCGCACTCGGCCCTAAAGTGTGCTGGAGGTCACAGTTTGATGAGGCCAAGAGGGCCACATCATCTGCAAAAAGCGGAGACGCAATCCTGAGGCCACCGCACTGGACACCCTCCTCACCCCTACTGCGCCTTGAGATCCTGTCCATGAAAATTAAGAACAAGATCGGAGACAAGGTACAGCCCTGGCGGAGTCCAACGCTCACTGGGAATGAGTTTGACTTAGTGCCGAGAATACGGACGCAGCTCTCGCTACGGTTATACGGGGACCGAATGGCTCGCAGCAGCGAACCTGGCACCCCGTACTCCCGCAGTACCCCCCACAGCCATGACAGCCCAACAACATCCAAAGCCTTCAGCATTTCAGGGCGGATCTCATCCGCCACTGCAGAGTTTTCTAACTGCCTCAGTGACCTCTGCCAGAGAGATGGGTGATGACCCTCCTGAATCTTCTGCTCCTCAAAGTATTCCTTCCACCGTCTGACCACATCCTCAGTTGAGGTCAGGACCTCCCCGTCCCTGCTGAGAACAGCCTGGACGAAGCCCTGCCTGCCCCTCCTGAGTCGCCCGACGGTTTGCCAGAACCTCTTTGAGGCCAACTGAAAGTCCTTTTCCATGGCCTCCCCAAACTCCTCCCGTACCTGAGTTTTTGCTTCCTTGACAGCTGTCGCTGTAGCCCTTTTGGCATGCCGGTACCTCTCAGCCAATTCCGGAGTCCCCCGTGCAAGCCAAGCCCGGAAGGCCTCCTTCTTCGGTCTGATGGCTTCCCTCACCGGTGGTGTCCACCACCGGGTCCTTGGGTTGCCGCCACGACCTGCACCGACGACCGTCTGGCCACGGCTCAAAGCTGCCGCTTCAACAATGGAGGTTCTGAACAGGGTCCGTTCAGACTCCATGTCCCCAGCCTCCCTCATTATCAGGGAGAAGCTCCTCCGGAGGTGTGAGTTGAAGAACTTCCGTACAGGGTCCTCAGCCAGCCGTTCCCAGTTCACCCTCACTGTACGCTTGGGTTTACCAGGTCTGTCTGGCAGCCTCCCCCGCCATCTGATCCGACTCACCACCAGGCGGTGATCAGTTGACAGCTCTGCCCCTCTCATCGCCCGAGTGTCCAGCACATACGGCCGCAGGTCTGATGAGACGACTACAAAGTCGATCGTCGACCGTTGGCCTAAGGAGCTCTGGTACCAGGTACACTTATGAGCTGCCTTATGCTCGAACATGGTGTTCATTCTAGACAATCCATGACTCGCACAGAAGTCCAACAACAAAGCAACAAAGCACCGCTCGGGTTCAGATCGGGTAGGCCGTTCCTCCCAATCACTCCCCTCCAAGTCTCTCCATCATTGCCAACGTGAGCATTGAAGTCTCCCAGTAGAGCTACAGAGTCCCCAGATGGTGTCTTCACTAGGACACTTTCCAGTGTATCTAGGAAGGCTGGGTACTCTGAGCTGCCGTTCGGCGTGTATGCCGTCACGAAGGGTCAGAGATCTCCCCCCTGCAACCCGAAGGCGCAGTGAGGCGACCCTTTCGTTCGCCGGGACAAACTCCAACGCGGCGGCGCTCAGTCGGGGGCTAACAAGTAACCCCACACCTGCCCGTCGTCTCTCACCCCAGGCAACTCCAGAGAAGGACAGAGTCCAGCCCCCATCCAGGAGTTTGGTTCCAGAGCCAAGGATGTGCGTAGAAGTGAGCCCAACTATATCTAGTTGGTATCGCTCCACCTCCCGCACAAGTTTCGGCTCCTTCCCCCCAAGAGAGGTGACATTCCACGTACCAAAAGCCAGTTTCTGTACCGTAAGTCCAGTCTGCCGGGGTCCTCGTCCCATCCTGCCGCCCGTGTGGCATCGCACCCGGCCCCTGTTTCTCCCCTCGCAGGTGGTGGGCCCACGAGAGGGCGGCCCCACGTTGCTCGTTCGGGCTGAGCCCGGCCGGACCCCGTGGCGGGTCTGGCCGCCGGGCGCTCGTCTACGAGCTCCCCTCCCAGGCCTGGCTCCAGGAGGGGGCCCCGGTCTCCCTATTCCGGGCAAGGTGCCCGTATCTATGTGGGTGCTGTTCATAAGGGCTTTCAGAATCGCTTTTTGTCTGGCCCCTCACCTGGGACCTCTCTGCCTTGGGTGACCCTACCAGAAGCTACATGCTCCAGGCAGCACAGCTCCCAGGATCACAGGGGCTCACAAACCCACGATAAGGTTGCGATTCCAGGAGGGGTGTTATATTTGTTGTTGTTATTGTATTTGTTGTTGTTGTTGTTGTATTTGTTGCATTTGTTGTTGTTGTATTTGTTGTTGTTGTTGTATTTTTTGATGTTGTTGTTGTTGCTGAGCTGAGGTGAGCTCGTTGTTGTATTTGTTGTTGTTGTTGTTGTACTTATTGTTGTATTTGTTGTCATAGTTGTTGTTGTTGTTGTTGCTGTTGTTGTTGTTGCTGAGCTGAGGTCAGCTTGTTGTTGTATTTGCTGTTGTTGTTGCTGTATTTGCTGTTGTTGTTGTTGTTTCAGAGAGAGACACAAAACCACAAACACATTTATTTCAGAGAATAGGTACAGCTGTATCACCTTTTTATGTTTGTATGTGTGTGTGTGAATGGGTGGAGGGTAATAATCACAAGATGAACACATTTCGGTGTCAGTTTCTATGTAAAGCACATTTTTCTAATCACACCTGAATACTGTTTTAGCTCCATATCTCAATTTCTTCACTGAATGTTCATGAACATTTTCTCAGTGTTGAATCGCTACAGATCCTGTAGATCACAACTTCAAGGATGACAGTGAAGAAATTAGAAAAAATAAATAAATACAGTACCTTGGCAGAGCTTAAACAGAAGGTCAAGGGAAATGATCTTTCTATGATTATGTATCTCTTGCCCAGGAAAGGTAACTCAGGATCATTCTCTTTTCTACTTTGTTCACTGTAATTGATCATATAGCTCCATCTAGTGGTAAAAAGCATAAATGCTTAGATGAACAAAAGTAAAGGGGTGTCCAAAGGGTCAGTGCTGACAGAAGTTTTGCAGAAGTTTTGTGTCTGTGCGCATGGTGTATATTTTATAAGTGTATATGTATTTTTGCACGGTTTTAAGAAACACCCCCAAGTTAAATGAAATTATTCTGTTAATTATCTCATAAATATGGTCAAAACAGTACTTTAACCCATGATGAAAATGTTTCTGAATGAGACATGAGAAAGGAATAAAAGACAAATTAGTTGGTCTTTCGTACTCTCTCGTACTGTACACTCGGTAAATCTAATAAAATTCTAACTGTGTAATGATCATCATGAACAGTACTGGATATAATGGAACGAGTACAACTTCCCTCCAAGTTGAAAAAGTGCAGAGAGGAAAACAAAATTTAGGGAGAACAAGAACTCTTAAATAAGTAAAACCATTATTTAAGTATCCTGTAAAAACTTAACACGAAAAAAAAATTGGAAAAGCAGATAATTAAATTCCAAAATCAATTAATTAAACAACAAAATCTGTTACCTCACTTGGACCTGGGACCTGAGGATCTCACAATTGTTCATGTTCCAGTCTCGCAATTCATTACGGCGCAAATATTCTGATTGGCAGGGTTTTTTTTTCTTTCTACACGTGCAGTCAAAACATACCAACTCTGTGGAAACAGCACAAAATAAACATGCATGGAAGCTTTTCTGACATGTTTTTGACGTTATCTTGCATGCTTTATTTCCTTTGATTGAACAGGGTGGCCTGCCAAAGCCTGCCTTTTAGTTTGATTTATGAAATATGTCTGCATTTTAAATTAATTCATTACATTTAAGAAAGGCGTAGAGAGTATACTGGTCATCTATATACTGCTGCTCTCTAGTGGCGAGAAATATGACTGCCCAAAATACAAACAAATGGCACACGTACAAATCCTATATCCTATAAATGGTTCTAACAGTGTGTTTGTGTGAAGTGAGTTCACTATGTCTTAGTCATTGTGGGGCTGAGGAAACCAAGCACTTTCCCCTCATGCGCTGAAAGGTACCAGCGTCCGATTGGCAACAGTGTTCAGGACCATGGACAGCACCAATCTGTCAAACCTGCACCGACAGCTGAAGACAGAGAGTGAGAGCCTTGGTCAGCTCCACATTCACTCACAGCAGCAGAACCTGGCGGTAGTGGGGAGGTGGAGCTGTGTCTTGGTCCACTTTGTATTCTCTTTGTATAATGTCATGATAAACACTCCTATGAGTCTGAAAGATTTATTCTATTGAATTTTGTTCCAGTTTTCACTATATCACATACAGAAATGTGAAATATTTTCAGCAGAGATCAAAGTAATGTTTTGATCATGCTATTAACATTAACTACATAAAAATGTAATTAACTAAAAAAAAGACAGCAGCCGTGAATCAGCTCATTCACAACAACATAGTCAACATATCAACTACGACAACTCACACTTGAGCTCTCGGGCTGCCACGCATGTTCCTTGGTATTTATATACACTGACCCTTTCATTACACAGAGTAATATACTTTAACTGTTGTGGTACATTTTTAAAAATGGTAAATGCACTAATAAATCCATAAACACACACAGGCTCTCTGTTAACTTCTGTCAACACTGGCCCTCCAGGCACCTCCTCATTTCTATTTAGTTCAGCACCTGTTTTTCTCCCCCTAACCACTAGATGGAGCTGTAAGACTGTTTACACTGAGCAGGGGCATGACTTGACCTTTCCTGGCTGAAGGAGTAGATTCGACAAAGACACATAACTTGGGCTGAAGAGAGAGTTGTTTGATGATTTCCTGCAGAGTCTCTAATAAGGCAACAGTGAGTGTGATTGGTGGGTGGGAGGATTCCTCTCTCTAGGTGGGCTAAGAGGACTCAGTTCCTTCTGTCAGTCTGAGAGAGCAGAGGTGAAGGTTGTTGAACTTATTGGATTATTGGACTGTTCCTTATTCATTTTTCCCCTCTCTTGGTATTTGTATCTCGTAAGATAAGAATTTATCTTTTGTCTGTTGCTTTCAAAAACAAATTAAAATGTTTTTAATCTTATTATAGTGACTTTAATATACACCATGTAGCTGCAAACTCACAATTAAACTGGACATACTTCAGTTAGTCAAACAGCAAACTAAAGGAATATTCTGTTGCAAAGTCCTGTGATAACTTAAACAGTTCTATTTCCACTAGAGGGCGATAGAGCTACATAGTGAGTTGACCGTATTGGTCTTTCTCCTTGAACATCAGTCTTAAGAGGTTTTCAAACAAGATTTAATCACAGTAAAATTTAGATGTATTTGCCAGAATCAATATACTATACCACCTCCAGATCTTGACTAACGGCAATTCTTTGATGGACAAACATGGCAGCTATACCAAGTTACTTTCTCCCTCTAGTGGTGGAAAGGTGCCAGTGCAAGGTGCAAGTGCAAGGTGCAAGGCAGTTTCACGTTTTTGTGTGTGTGTGTGTCTGAGCGTGTGTGTGTGTGTGTGTGTATTGCACGTACCACAGAACCCCCTACTCATTTTGGAAACTTATTTACCTGTTGAATTTCTTAAAATATTTCAAATTTAAGTTCCATCACATCTGAACTCACTGAGGCACTTCGGTCTGGAAGAACCAAAATTGTGGAAGATCAAGTGAGAACTGGTCATAAAGGATCTATGACCATCATCTAAAAATTCTTGATACATTAAAATGTGAAATCATAAAACTAAATCAAAATCCTTTTGGTCTCACCAGAGGTTTCCCGGAAAAAAATAACTGAAACTATCTGACGAATCAGGAGATTCATATTAAAACTCTTTACTGATTTTCATAAACAAACTTTATATGCATTTATTCTGTGAGTCAGTGTACAAGTCTTCAAAAGCTGACAATGTTAAAAAAACAAGCCAGTTTGAAGCTGAAGCCAGTCTTGGTGTGCTTAAGTCCACACTGCCACTCTTTCCACAGTTCAGCTCTTGGCAGATTAAAGACACTGTGTCTGAGTCCATCTGGTTACTACAGATGTTACCCCAGGTTCCACTGTAAAAAACCTCCAGGTTCCCAGAGCAGCCTTCAGTCACTCTGATCTCTTTAAACTCTGAGGACAAAAACAGGATTTGAAACTGACATGGTTGAGTAGAACTGTCATATAACCCAAATCCCAAAGAGTCTTTTTCTCATACAGACAAATTCAAAAAAGGAAAAAGATATTTCATCAGTTTACCTGTAATAACCTTGAATCAACAATGTTTAAAACCAAAAAGATGCAATAACTAAAATCAATTATCTCATTCTCATACAGCTTGAGTGTGTGATATTGATGATGCATTTGAGCTGAATACCTGAACACAGCACTCCCACGTCCTCCTTGTGTCCGCAGTCATGTCGGCCCCATCCCTCTGACGGACAGCTCCACAGGGACGTCTCGTTCCCCAGGCAGTTCACCTTATCCAGCCAAATGGGTCCAGTTCCAGGACCAAACCAGGCTGAAACCGGTCCACTGAGGGCCTCTCCACACTGGAGCTGTCTGCACACCACCTGGGCGTCCTTCATATCCCAGGTGTCATCCCTCACTGTTCCCCATGAGCCTTTGTGGAAAACCTTCAGACGCCCTGCACACTCACTCCCAGAACCCACCAGTCTGAGGGACCTGTGACCTGAATTAAAGCATGAAGCGGACAGTGTAGACTACTAAACTCAGGAATTTTTTTAACAACTTTTTTTTTAACAGAATATTGAATCTGCATTATTTTATATAGTTATCCATAGGCATTGTGATTGGTGTGACAGAAAAAGAGACTGCCTCTGTTCTTGTGGAAACTAGAGCCCAGTTTAAATGACCAACCTCCACTCATGTAATACTCACCAGAGCAGATGAGTGACAGCTGTAAACTGGAATTGCAGTTTGTAGTGTGTGGTGAGCTGCAATTCCCCAGACAAGCTTCAGTCCCAGAGCACTGGAAACCAGTCAGATACTCATCACGGTCCACTGGACCAGATCCAGAGGACCCACTGAACTCTACCACAGAGCCACAGTCCAGCTGTCTGCAGACCACAGAGGCTTCAGGCAAACTCCAGGAGTCCAGGAGAACTCTCCTTCACACCTGATGGAAATAAACCTCAACCTCTCCCTCACACTCCCTCTCTCCAGTCAGCCTCACCCATCCAGCATCAGCAGACATAGAAGGCAATTTTACCAAAAGCATCCTGTGTGTGAATCAATTGTTAATGAATCAAAGTACCAGAGTGATGATTATTCTGTGTATCTGCTGCTTTCAGCCCTCTCCTCTAGTGCCTTATCTTCCGCGGTCTGCTCCCCTCTCCCCTCTGCAGAAGCCTTCTCGCTTCCTCCTGTGGAGGAGAAATCCTTCCACCCTGGACACCTTCTGCCCCCCCCCCCCGTTACCAAACTGGCTTGTCCCTCCGCTCCTAGTCCCTGGCTGACCGACAGTATTCGTGCTGACAGAGCCAAACTTTGTGCGGCTGAACGGAGATGGCGAAAATCGAAATCTCCAGACGGCATATCCCACTACCACTCTCTTCTCTCTCCTCTACCCTATCCTCTGCCAAGTCTTCCTTCTTCCACTCCAAGATCCACTCTGCCTCTTCTAACACTTGCAAATCCTTCTCTACTTTCTCCTCCTCCTTCCTCATCCCTATCTGCTGATGACTTTGTCTCCTTCTTTGAGAAGGTCAAAGACATCTGCCACTGCTTAAGAAGCCCACTCCAAACCCAGCTGATGTCAGTAGCTGGGTTTGGGCAACTGAGATGGGCAGCTGTGGTATAAAGGTTAGAGAACTGGGTTCATGACTGGAGGGTTGCTAGTTTGAGTCCATGGCTGTGTGCCCTTGAGCAAAGGCACTCAATCCTAATGCTCCCTTTTTTTTTTTTACAGTAGCTGCCATCCAGCATCTCTTCTACCGTTTCTCTCCAAAACCCTGGAACATGCAGTCTATAACCAACTCTCTTCTTATCTTCTCCAGAACAATCTGCGGAATCTCTTGCTATCTTCCGCAGGAAACTGAAAATCCACCTCTTCAGAACCCACCTGTCCCCTACCTAACCTCCCTTTCTATGTCACAAAAAAACAAAAGAAAAAAAGAAAAAAATTCGTACTAACCTTGTCCCTAAGTCTTGTTTTTTATTGTTTATTGTCACAGAATTCCAGGAGCGTGATACTGAGGGTAATTAATCTACAACCCTATTGTGATCTCTGTTTATTGGGCAATGTGGTCTGATTGATGCACTTATTGTAAGTTGCTGTGGTTAAAAGCGTCTGTTAAATGCCAAATTGTAAATTGTAAATAAAGTGTATGTAACTGTGTCCGTCATATAAACTGACCAGAGCAGATGACTCCAGCATCCTGCCCATGAGTGCCAGGGCAACGAGACACACCTCTCAGCATGTGTCATGTCTTCGTGCAGTGGAGCTGCATGCAATCAAACACATCAGTCCGTACTGGGCCACTGCCCTCCCCAAACCAGTCCGTCCCGACTACAGCCACGGAACTCCCACAATTCAGCTATCGACAGAGGACACTGGAGGCTCTGATATTCCATGATGCATCACACACTGTTCCCCACTCACTGAGGTACTGCATCTCCACTCCACCAGAGCAGGAGTCAGGACCATTCATTAGTCTGAAGTCTGTGTATCCTGTTTACACAAGACAAACAGTGTTGTTTACATGTTTACATGAAGCAGAACGGCATTCTGATTTTAAATTTACTCACTATGTTTAGTCACAGAAAATTTAAACTTTACTCTAAACATTTTGTTTCATCATCAGCAAATCATTGTAAGAAATAATACATAATTCTTAACAAATTACATGCACTCTTCACTATCCTCACAATAATTCATAATTACCAGTGCATTTTATTCCCACATCATTGTTGTCATGGGAACAGTTTGTGTCTCCGTGAAGATGATGTTGGACTGAGGTGAATCTCAGATTCGTTGCCTCTACACTGAGTCTCCTCTGACCACACCTGACCCTCCCCTTTACCAAAAGCAGCAGCTCCCAGCACCTCTACAGGAACCCCACAGCCCAGCTCTCTACACACCACCTCTGCATCCTGCTGGTCAAAGTCAGCATCACACACCGTGCCCCAAGTCTTCCCATGAAGCACCTCTACTCTCCCAGAGCACAGATGAGCCCCATTGACTAGTTTGGGTACTTTATGACCTGTGGGTTTGGAAGACACAAGTATTTATTTGAAATTTCATTTCATGCATTTCATATATTTTATCTCATGTATATATTTAGATTTAAATCTCCAGTTGTAACTGCTCCAACAATAAGGCAAAAATTGATTTCACAACATGAAAGTTTCACTTTAAAATGACAGCAGATCAGAAAGTCATTCTCTATGAGTGTTGATTTCCTAAGATTATTTACTTTTGTATTTTTATATAAATTCATTTCTTCAGTGTTTTTAACTCAGCAACATTTTAAGTGTGTCTCTGAACATAAGCTAATTTTCCAGGAAAACATGACAACATTGTTTTGCCTTAAATGCTGTCATTTCAAATATGGCCAGGGCAAATATTTCTAAATCATTTAATACACTTAACCACCACATAACTAGTATTCTGTTTAAATGACAAGAAAAATAAGAATAGGTTTAAAAAGACATGAGTTGAAGCGCAATCATATGACTGCTACACTCACTGTGACCTGAGGAGACTGATCTTAATGAGTGTCACAGTAAAATCACTCTCTCCCATTAAACTTTTATGTAGTAATTTAGCAAAATAAGTATTTGTAAACAGGAATTGTTCAGAGAAAAACAACACTATAAAAGCTACTTGATGCAATGGGAAAATATAGACACAGGTAAAAGGATGTGAATGACAGGACAGAAATGTGTAATATAGAAATGTTGATGGTGTGGTTATGACTCAACACTGCATTAGAAGACTGCAGTAGTTGTAGTTATTGTTTGACTGTTATTTCTTAATGAGGTTTAATAAAACCTACCTGAGAAGATGACTCCAACATCATCAGCATGAACACAGCGTGGAATTGCCCTGTCATCTGATCTACACTTCTTCAGTGTGGACTCTGACCCTTTACATTTCATTCCAGCCATCACGATTGGTCCTGATCCCTCTCCAAAACGAGGAGCTGTCACTGCCTCTACAGCCTCCCCACATCCCAGCTCTCTACACACCACTGCAGCATCAATCATATCCCAAAGAACATAGTAACCTGAACTTATACAACACACTGTGCCCACTGTCCTTCAGAAGAACCTCCACTCTCCCAGCACAGTGACTACCACCATTCACCAGCCTTACACTGCCTGTAGGGAGAGAGAGAGAGAGAGAGAGAGAGAGAGAGAGAGAGAGAGAGAGAAATCTTCTTAAGTGGGACCTGCCTCATCAGAGACAAGATCATCAGTTGTCATTTTGTTCAAAAACATTCAATTATCTTCATATAACAAGATAACATATCTTCTTTCTTCTCTCTTTTAGGACTGCTGACCTCAAAGGAAGTTCTTAAGACTAGCTACTGTAATTCATCTCGGCGGAACAAAACAAGAGACATTAGACAAGTGATCCCCTTACCCATTCGGATGACAGTCTTTGTTATGTAAAAACACTACAAGACACCACAGACAGTCCATGTAATAATTAAGTAAAAAAATTACTGGCTGTCAGCTTTAAATAAAAGAGAATTAGAAAAAAAAATTTCAAATCACCAAATTTTTATCATCAAAACATTGACTCTGCAGTAGTTGAAACAGATTTCTAAGGCATTGTGACCACAAAAGAGGCTGCCTCTGTTCTTGGGGAAATTAGAGGCCAGTTTAAGTGACTACAATTCCAGTCAAATAATACTCACCAGAGCAGATGAGTGACAGCTGTAAACTGGAATTGCAGTTTGTAGTGTGTGGTGAGCTGCAGTTTCCCAGATAAGCTTCAGTCCCAGAGCACTGGAAACCAGTCAGACACTCAGATCCAGATGTCCCAGATCCAGAGGAGCCACTGAACTCTACCACAGAGTCACAGTCCAGCTGTCTGCAGACCACAGAGGCTTCACAAAAATTCCAGGAGTCCAGGAGAACTCTCCTCCACGCCTGATGGAAATAAACCTCCACCTCTCCCTCACATTCCCTCTCTCCAGTCAGCCGCACCAATCCACCATCAGCAGACATAGAGGAACCTAAAGAGAAGGGCTGAATTTTATATTTACATTTATTCATGGTGGAGATACTTTCATCAAAGTGACTTACAAGTGAGGCAAAAATATAATCCGAGCATGTAGCCGTTAAAGAGCTAGATGTGGTAAGAATATTGTGGGTCAGTGACTGACCCAGTACACGTAAAGTAGTGTTGGAAGAGATAAAAGAGTAAACTACAGAGAGGTTCAGGTAGAAACACTGTTGCCCAGTGTGGGGGATAAGGCACTCCCACAATTCAGTTGTCGACAGAGCACGCTGGAGGCTCTGACGTCCCACGATGCATCACACACTGTTCCCCACTCACTGAGGTACTGCAGCTCCACTCCACCAGAGCAGGAGTCAGGACCGTTCACTAGTCTGAAGTCTGTGTATCCTGTTCACACACGACAAACAGTGTTGTTTACATGTTTACAGAAGTGACTTAGTCAGAAGGCGCTGTGGCTTAGTTGGTAAAAGCGCCTGTCTAGTAAACAGGAGATCCTGGGTTCGAATCCCAGCAGATCTACAATTCTCATTGGTGGTAGTAGAATTCTCGCCTGCCATGCGGAAGGCCTGGGTTCGGCCAATGCATCAAGCTTTGGGGCAGTTAGAGAACTGGGCTTGTGATTGGAGGGTTGCCAGTTCGATTCCCAGGCCCAACATCCACAGGCCGTGTGCCCCTGAGCAAGGCCCTAATGTCGACAGAGGACGCTAATGCTCCCCGGGCTTTTGTGTGTTCACTACTGGTGTGTTGGATGGGTTAAATGCAGAGACAAGTGTGTTTGTGCAATCACGGAGACTTTACTTTTACTTACTTTACATGAAGCAGAAAGCGACAGGGCATTCTCTTTCTCATGGACAAAACTGAACTTACTCACTATGCTTAATAATACATTATGACACTTTGTTATTTCTAATATGTATTCTTAACTTTTTGCTTCATCACGTGGAAATCATTGTAAGAAATAACAAATCATTCTCAATAAATAACGCTCACTACTGTCCTAAGGACAGGTCAATAATTCATAATTACCAGTGCATTTTATTCCCACATCAATTCTCACAGCCCCACGCACACACTAATTACCAATTAAACAATAACTATAAAACTCACAACCCCAAACACACACAGCTGCCAATCAAGTAATAACTAAATCACTCACAGCACAACACACACATGCAATTACCAATACAATTTATGGATGTTTAGTGCAACCTACCTGAGCAGATGACTCCAACATCATCAGCATGAACACAGCGTGGAATTGCTCCATCATCTGATCTACAGTTCTTCAGTGTTGACTCTGTCCCTGTACACTCCACTCCAGCCATCACGATTGGTCCTGATCCCTCTCCAAAACAAAGATCTGTCACTGCCTCTACAGCCTCCCCACATCCCAGCTCTCTACACACCACTGCAGCAGCACTCATATCCCAAAGAACATAGCAACCTGAATTTATACAACACACTGTGCCCCACTGTCCTTCATGAAGAACCACCACTCTCCCAGCACAGTGACTACCACCATCCACCAGCCTCACTCTGCCTGTTGGGGAGAGGGGGAGAGAGAGAGAGAGAGAGAGAGAGAGAGAGAGAGAGAGAAATCTTCTTTTAGTGGGAACTGCCATAACAGAGGCAAGATCATCAGTTGTCATTTTGTTACAAAAACATTCAATTATCTTCATATGACAGGATCATTTTTCTTCTTTATTCTTTACACATTAAGTAAGAGACATGTGTGGATGACAATTTTAAACAATTTCTCATCCTCACAGCATATGTTCACTCACTCTCACTCACTCATTATCTAAGCCGCTAATCCTGATTAGGGTTGTGGGGGGTACTGGAGCCTATCCCAGTGCTCATAGGGCGAAAGGTCACAAGTCCATCGCAGGGCAGACACACAGACAAACACACTCACACACACGTTCATACCTAGGGGCAATTTAGTGTCTCCAATTCACCTAACCTGCATGTCTTTGGACTGTGGGAGGAAACCGGAGCTCCCAGAGGAAACCCAGGCAGACACAGGGAGAACATGCAAACTCCACACAGAAAGGACCCTGGCCACCAGGCCGGGAATCGAACCCGCTGTGAGGCGACAGCGCTACCCACTGCTCCACCGTGCCGCCCTAGCATATGTTCAGTACATGTTAATTAATTACATAAACAGTACCACAACTATAGGCACATTGTAGCTTAATAATCATTCATCAGCCCGCTATTGTAGGACTGCTGACCTCAAAGGAAGTTATTAAGACTAGCTACTGTAATACATCTGGTCTTAACATAACAAGAGACATTAAACAAGTGGTCACCCTACCCATTCAGATGGCAGTCTGTGTTATGTAAAACCACTACAATGCCACAGACAGTCCATGTATTAATTAAGTAAAAATTACTGGTTGACAGCTTTAAATAAAAAAGTATTAGAAAACATTTCAAATCACCAAATTTTTATCATCAAAACATTGACTCTGCAGTAGTTGAAACAGATTTCCAAAGGCACTGTGATTGGTCTGACAACAGAAGAGACCGTCTCTGTTCTTGTAGAAATTAGAGGCCAGTTCAAATGACCAAACCTCCAGTCAAATAATACTCACCAGAGCAGATGAGTGACAGCTGTAAACTGGAATTGCAGTTTGTAGTGTGTGGTGAGCTGCAGTTTCCCAGACAAGCTTCAGTCCCAGAGCACTGGAAACCAGTCAGACACTCATCACTGTCCCCTGGACCAGATCCAGAGGACCCACTGAACTCTACCACAGAGCCACAGTCCAGCTGTCTGCAGACCACAGAGGCTTCAGGCAAACTCCAGGAGTCCAGGAGAACTCTCCTCCAGGCCTGATGGAAATAAACCTCCACCTCTCCCTCACACTCCCTCTCTCCAGTCAGCTGCACCAATCCACCATCAGCAGACATAGAGGAACCTGAGGAGAAGGGGTGAATTTTATATTTACATTCATTCATATAGGAGATACTTTCATCCAAAGTGACTTACAAGTGAGGCAAAAATATAATCCAAGTATGTAGCCGTTAAGGAGCTGGCAATGGTAGCAGTGTCGTGGGTCAGTGACTGACCTGGTACCAGTTTAAGAACAGTTGTAGTGTATGTAACTGTGTCCCTCATATAAACTGACCAGAGCAGATGACTCCAGCATCCTGCCTATGAGAGCATGCAGCTCCATTCTATGAAGAGATGACACATGCTGAGAGGTGTGTCTCGTTGCCCTGGCAAACAAACACATCAGTCCGTACTGGGCCACTGCCCTCCCCAAACCAGTCCGCTCCCACTACGGCCACGGCACTCCCACAATTCAGCTGCCGACAGAGGAAGTTCTGATATCCCATGATGCATCACACACTGTTCCCCACTCACTGAGGTACTGCAGCTCCACTCCACCAGAGCAGGAGTCAGAGCTGTTCACCAGTCTGAAGTCTGTGTATCCTGTTTACACAAGACAAACATGTTGTTTACATGTTTACACGAAGAAGAAAGGGACATGGCATTCTGTTTCTCATGGAAAAAATTGAAAATTGACTCACTATGCTCAACAATAGGTTATAACATTTTGTTGTTATTTCTAATATGTACTAATATGTATTCTTAACTATTTGTTTCATCATGTGGAAATCATTGTAAGAAATAACAAATCATTCTCAATAAATAACATTCACTACTGTCCTAAGGACAGGTCAATAATTCATAATTACCAGTGCATTTTATTCCCACATCATTGTTGTCATGGGAACAGTTTGTGTCTCTGTGAAGATGATGTTGGACAGAGGTGAATCTCAGATTCGTTGCCTCTACACTGAGTCTCCTCTGACCACACCTGACCCTCCCCTTTACCAAAAGCAGCAGCTCCCAGCACCTCTACAGGAACCCCACAGCCCAGCTCTCTACACACCACCTCTGCATCCTGCAGGTCAAAGTCAGCATCACACACCGTGTCCCAAGTCTTCCCACGAGGCACCTCTACTCTCCCAGAG
The DNA here is from genome assembly GCF_902362185.1 of Chanos chanos. NCBI lineage: Eukaryota > Metazoa > Chordata > Actinopteri > Gonorynchiformes > Chanidae > Chanos > Chanos chanos. The sequence goes on from NC_044505.1 coordinate 6,751,473, forward strand.
CACGGGTTAGATCCATTAACTCGTTTTACAGGTCCTGTAGATAAAAAAAACATTCAGTGTTATCTGAATATATATTAGAATTATATTACAATTATACATATATAGAGAATACATATATATTGACAATCTCAACTGGTCCCTGAACTCCTCCATCCTCATCAGAAAGGTACAACAGTGGCTTTACTTCCTGCGGAGCCTTGAGAAAGCTCATCTGTGTTCCAAGATACTGGTGGGCTTTTACTGCTGTACTATTGAGAGCATACTCACCAACTCCATCTCAGTGGCAGACACTCCATCTCACACAGACTGTTCTCAATGGTGGGCAGTTGGAACCCAACTGCCCACCATTGAGAACATTTACACTAAATGCTGCCTTGGCCGGGCGAAAAGCATCATCAAGGATGCATCCCACCCTAACCACGGACTCTTTACCCTCCTCCCATCTGGCAGGCGTTACAAGAGCCTCCGCTCCCGCACCAGCCGGCTCAGGAAGAGCTTCTTTCATGAGGCTGTGACCCTGCCGAACTCCACACCACAGCGCTAAGCTTTATTCGCACTCCACTGCACTATCTCTGTACTTATATGCACTGTTTTTCTGCTCTTTTGCACTGGCTTTACCTCTCATGCTGTTCAGAGTACCCTATTTAAACTGTACATACAACCTACTGTAAATATTTTGTCTATTGTGTATATTCAACCTATACACATACGCTCCTCTTTCCTACTCTGTCAGCCTCACCTCTATGTATAACATAATTAATATATTATACATGTATATATCTGTATGTATTGCTCACCACTGTCTCTAATGCTGTACATACTCTAAGATATACCATCACTACTGCAGTATTCACCTGCACTTATTTCTCAATAATACTATGCTTTTGCACTCCTGGTTAGATGCTACTGCATTTCATTGGCTTTGTACCTGTACTCTACATAATGACAATAAAGTTGAATCTGGTCTAATGTGTGTGTACGTGAATATATATATATATATAGATAGATAGATAGATACCGGAGAAACCCCACGCAGACACGGGGAAAACATACAAACTCCACACAGAAAGGACCCTGGCCGCCCGGCCGGGAGTCGAACCCGAGACCTTCTTGCTGTGAGGCGACAGCGCTACCCATTTCACTATAAAATGACGCGACATTCGCGGGTGCACTCTCGAAGCAAGCAGCAAGTTGCCCGATTTCATACACGCAAACATTTCCAATTCACGTTCATCATCTTACAGTTTAATACACACTACAAACACACCCAACTGCACCTAAATGTTTGTTTGTTTCTACTGTTACTGTTACCGTCCTTTATCGGACTACACACGCACACAGTTACACATTTAAATGTTTCTTCTCATCTTTATTTTACTTAGCGCTTGGTTTAAATGCTCTTTTTGCGTTCTAGTACTTTGTTGGTTGTCGTGTCTCCCGCCGTTCTCTTTGTTCGTCTGTTTGGTTGTCTGTGGCACACTGAGGCACGACTTCCGGAGCAGGGGAGCACCAAACAGAGGCGCAGCATTTCGGGCAGCTTTATCGATGCCAACCCAAGTGGCGCATGTGGGGTGCGCACGGAGAACGGGTTGCACCACCAGCAAATTGGTTTCATGTTAAAAATGGAATGATCGGCTGGAATAGCAAAGAAATACAGGATGATGATGACATTAATGTGTAGTGTAAATCTGTATCTGTGATAGTATATATGTATGGAAATGACTTACTAACTGCAATATTATTTTTATTTTATTTTAAATGAACAGAATGTGGTTGGTATGTCCCGGGGGGAGGGGTTTCAATCACTGTGTGTTGAGGGAGAAAGGAGATATTAACAGAGAGTAGCTGTGCATATTGAGGTGAATGCTGAAGAATTGAAAGTAGTGGTTTGTTTATCTAATTCTTTGTTCTATATATATTTTTTGTTTGTTTTAGTTTTTTCTACCTGTAAATATTTTATTTTTCATTGTATATATACATATTTCAATTTTGGACACTTTTTTTTCACTTTTTTGCACTTTGGTTAGGACTGTGGATTGTTGCACTGTAAATGAACAACTTGCACCATAGTGCTATTTGCGGCAGAGCCATTTTTTGTGTTTTGGGGCAACCCGAACCTACCACAGTATCTGTATTAATTAAGAACTGCAAAATTAGCTAGCTTTTTCAAAATACAAAGTAGAGAAGAATAAAGTTGAATGTTTAAAACAAAGCATAAGTATAATCATATAACTGCCTCATTCAGTGAGATAAAAGCTGATTGATGGAATGGTGAGTCTAAAGTTCAGGAACACAATAGAATGTTGTGGAATGAGATCTAAGAGTAATAATATGGACACTTTGACTTGGACACAATAAAGAAACAATCTGTTTTAAAGTGTCAAAGACAAAAACTCAGATATGACAAAAATATGAAGCAATAAGCATTAGTAGCATTTAAAATAAAAACTGAATTATGACTTATTGTTAATAAGTGTCTTCTTCTCTCCTCTCAACAGAGTTATGTTTTTTTCTCAACCAAACTCCATCAGATAAAACCAGTTACCTCCACACAGCAATAACAACAATTCTCACAGCCCCACACACAAATTACCAATTAAACAATAACTATAAAAGTCACAACCCCATACACACACAGCTCCCAATCAAGTAATAACTAAATCACTCACAGCACGACACACACATACAATTACCGATACAATTTACTGAGGTTTAGTAAAGCCTACCTGAGCAGATGATTCCAACATCATGATGATGACCACAGCATGGAATTGCCCTGTCTACGATCTACAGTTCCTCAGTGTGGACTCTGACCCTGTACACTCCACTCCAGCCATCACGATTGGTCCTGATCCCTCTCCAAAACAATGACCTCTCACTGCCTCTACAGCTCCCCGCATCCCAGCTCTCTACACACCACTGCAGCAGCACTCATATCCCAAAGAATGTAGTAATTTGAATTTCTATGATAGACTGTGCCCCACTGTCCTTCATGAAGAACCTCCACTCTCCCAGCACAGTGACTACCACCATTCACCAGCCTCACACTGCCTGTGGGGAGAAAGAGAGAGAGACAGAGACAATTAATTTCAGTTTTTCTCAAAAAGAGAACTAATTTATAACAGACAAAAGAAAAATACCCTCTTGGAATAAAAGCTGGACAAAACATTTCAGTTTCAAAACAATTTCTTCAAATGATAACTTGATAATGTTCTTTCTTTACACAGCCAGTAGGAGACAAGCTCTGTAAATAACTACTCTCCTGAAAAATCTATTATATATCATAAAAATGATCATTTTTTGACCTCTTGACCTTTTGACCGTGAATCTGCACTTACCAGCTGTGGTGAGATGAACCATGGAGGACAGAAAAATGATCCACACACACGTCTCCATCTCCCTCTGCCCCAGACCACGCTCCGTTTCAACAACTAGTCACAGAGCACAACCTTCACCTCTGCTCTCTCACACTGACTGAAGGAACTGAGTCCTCTTAGCCCACCTAGAGAGAGGACTCCTCCCACCCACCAATCACACTCACTGTTGCCTTATTAGAGACACTGCAGGAAATCATCAAACAGCTACAGTCACAAATCAGAGGACGCTCTTTAAAATTCTCCAAATATATCAAGATAAGGTCTGTGCTTTTGAACAGGACTCCTCCTCCTGTCTGTAGACACATCTCCCTGAGGAGAGACAAGACACATCAGCTCTGTGAGAGAGTCACAAAACCACAAACACATTTATTTCAGAAAATAGGTACAGAACTGAGCACATTACAGCTGTATCACCTGTGTATGTTTGTGTGTGTGTGTGTGTGTGTGTGTGTGTGAATGGGTGGAAGGTGATCATCACAACATGAACGCATTTCAGTGTCAGTTTCTATGTAACGTACATTTTTCTAATCACACCTGATTACTGTTTTAGCTCCATGTCTCAATTTTCTGTACTAAATGCTTATGAAATGTTTCATAGTGTTGAATCACTACTGATCCTGTAGTTCACAACTTCTCAACTTTAGTCGGTAGACAGATAGATCGACCGTTGTATTAATATAATTACTGTATTAGCAGACCTGAATTTACTACAAAAAGCTGTATAAGGCAATATGAAAAGGCTCTGAACTGTATAAATGGATATATACTGTAAAAACACTTATGTACTATAGAAACAGGTAAAAGTCTTTTATATGATCCTGATGATAGATTGATATTCCTGACAGATTTTTGTGAATCTTTTGAGCATGTCTGGAGTGTTTGCAGTGAGTTTAAGGGAGAAAATGAAAACCTTCTTCAGTGGTGGGAAATGGGAAAAACTTTGATCAGTGTTTTTCTTTCTTTTTTTGCCAACAGTTCCCATCACAGTCCACAGTAAGTGTAAAATGCGAACAAGTTGGAACAGGACACATTTAACTCTGAGGATAACAGGATTAAGCAGAATGTCTGTAATTTGCCTTCAGTCTTGTGACAGAGAAAACAGGAGCTGGGGGATCTTTTTGCAGGTCAGGACTAAAGGGGCATTTATAAGACTGATAAGAGGTTTTATCTCTGTCTGTGACATAGTTGTCTTCAACACCCCCCCCCCCTTTTCTGTCCTAATCTGGAAGACTAATCATGTACTGTCTTCACTGTCCTAATGGGACAGAGACATCAGAGCCCACAGAGACACCCAGAATAACAGCTGACATCTATCCTGACCTGTTCAGAGCAGAGAGCTCTCACACTCAGTCTAATAATGACCATTTTTAACACCTTCTCTCTATGACCCAGCCAGACCCCATAAAGACTGTTTGTCCTTCCAGGAGGTCACTGAGGGCGTCCGTCAACTCTCTACACGTCACACGCCTGAGATCATGGGATTCCTGTGGGGTCTAATCGAGCCTTCTGGGGTTTTGTTGCTTGTGACATCTTTACCACCTGTAGCAGTTTAAGGAGTAGTTCTCCTGACATTTTACCCACTGGGGGTCCTGTGCTGGAGGACTGGGTCTGTGGTTCTGCTCTGCACAGATTATGAAGCGCTGGCTGTGTGTCTTGTTAACAGGCTCTATGTCTTCTCAAGTGAACTTGTTCCATCAAATCAATCCTGCTGTATTCCAGATCAATTTATGACAATCTCTCTTTACTGTGAGATTTGATGGACTGTGTTAAAATAAATGGGACAGAGAATGGACTGCTTTCACTGGACCAAGAAAACACTTTCAGCTGGGTTGATCATAACTACATATCTAAGACCTGGAGGACTTTTTGGGTTTAGTGAAGTGCTTTTGTCTCTGGTTAAGTTGTTATGCACTGAAGGTTGGTGTATGGTGAAAACAGGCAGTGGTTTGAGTCTTCCAGTCTTGGTGTAGAGGAGGACTAGGCTGTCCTGCCAACTGTACAGTCTGACCACACAACCACATCTGCATATTCCAGCTCAACCACTATGGGAATCAGACTGCATGAGAAATTTTATGTAGCCTTCTTATTTAACCTCCAAAATCAATTCAATTAAACAATTAAAATCAATTAAACACCAAAATCCTCAATTGCGTATGTTTGAGTCTCGCAGTTCGTTACAGCACCTATACTCTGATTGATGGCCTTTTTTTCACACATGCAATCAAACATACCAATATGCTGTATTTTCGTATACTTTATTTCCTTTGATTGAATAGGGCGGCAAAGCTCGCCTTTTAGTTTTGTTTAATGAAATATGTCTGTGTATCCTGTATCCTACCCTACATCCCATAAATGGCTCTAACAGTGTGTTTGTTTGAAGTGAGTTCACAATGTCTTAGTCATTGTGGGGCTGAGGACACCAAGCACTTTCCCCTCGTGCACTGAAAGCTCCCAGTGTCCGACTGGCAACAGCGATCAGCACCATGGACAGCACCAATCTGTCAAACCTGCACTGACAGCTGAAGACAGAGAGTGAGAACCTTGGTCAGCTCCACATTCACTCACAGCAGCAGAACCTGGCTGTAGTGGGGAGGTGGAGCTGTGTCTTGGTCCACTTTGTATTCTCTTTATACCATGTCATGGTAAACACTCCTATGAGTCTGAAAGATTTATTCTATTGGATTTTGTTCCAATTTTAACCAATTTAACTATTTTGATCATGTTATTCAGATTAACAAAAAAATAATAAATGAATAAAATACAAAACAAAAAACAAAACAGCAGCTGTGCCACTAATTCACAGCCCAGACAGGGATATGAACCTGACCTTTCCTGGGTAAGAGAGAGCTGTTGATGATTTCCTGCAGTGTTTCTAATAAGGCTATAGTGAGTGTGATTGGTGGGTGGGAGGAGTCCTCTCTCTAGGTGGGCTAAGAGGACTCAGTTCCTTCAGTCAGTCTAAGAGAGCAGAGGTGTGGGTTGTGCTCTGTGACTAGTTCACCCCAAATACCACTGTACTGGTCATGTAAAGTTGTGTGTAAATAAGTCCAGAGAACTGGACCTTCAGACGTCAGTCTCCATGTGTTGCATTCATACCAAAATACTTTAATGACAACTCACTTTAACCCGTCTGTTGAAATTCACAAACTCTGCTGTTCATTTTATCATATCAACTAATGATGCTTCAGTGGTGATCAAACACTTATTGGATTACTGGACTGTTTCATATTCATTTTTCCCCTTTCTTGGTATTTGTATTTCTCATAAGATGAGAATTTATCTGTTGTCTGATGCTTTCAAAAACAAATTAAAATGTTTTTAATCCTATTAGTCTAGTGACTTTAATATACATCATGTAGTTGCAAACTCACAATTGAACTGGACATACTTCAGTTAGTCAAACAGCAAACTACAGGAATATTCTGTTGCAAAGGTCTGTGACAACTGACATAGTTCTTTGTCCACTAGAGGGCGATAGAGCTACATAGTGAGTTGACCGTATTGGCGTGCAATAGGACATCACACTGTCTTTCTCCTTCAACACCCGTCTTAAGAGGTTTTCAAACAAGATTTAATCAGTCAAGTTTAGATGTATTTGCCAGAACTTATATACGACACTACCTCCAGATCTTGACTAACGGCAGTTCTTTGATGGACAAACACGGCAGTTATGCTAAGTTACTTTCGCCATCTAGTGGTGGAACGGTGCAAGTGCAAGGTGCAAATGCAAGGCTGTTTCACGTGTGTGTGTTGCACGTACCACAGAAATCCCTACTCATTTTGGAAATTTATTTACCTGTTGAATTTCTTAAAATATTTCAAATTTAAGTTCCATCACATCTGGAGTCACTGAGGCACTTCAGTCTGGAAGAACCAAATTCATGTGGAGGATCAAGTGAGAACTGTTCATATAGGATCTGTGACCATCATCTAAAAATTCTTGATACATTAAAATCTAAAATCATACCTTCAAACAAACAAATTCTTTTGGTCTCACCGGCGGTTTCCCGGAAAAAAAAAAAACTAATCAGGAGATCCTTATTAAAAGTCTTTACTGAATTTCATAAACACAACTTTATATGCATTTATTCTGACAACTCGGTGTGAGTCAATGTACAAGTCTTCAAAAGTTGACAATGTTAAAAAAAAAAAGTAGAACAATAATACAGGGGATATTGTGACAGTCAGGCAAGATATACCAATTAACACAAACAAAATAAAATCTGTAAACAGGTTTCAAATAAATGTCTCCTAATCTTATACAAGTAAACAATAAAAAGAAACTATTAAAGTAAAAGATCAAGATCTCGGCATCAATGACAAAAGCACTTTCAGTAAAAGTTGATACATTAGGTTTTGTTCATAAAAAAAAAAAAAGACATTCATTGGTTTTGTGTTCACCATGGCTGCATTTCCCTGAGTTAACATTTGATGTAAGTTTGGGACAAAATAACTGTATGAAGATAAACACTGAAATGGTTTGGAATGTGAGATCAGAACAAAGTCTGCAATACTAAAGTCATCTATTAATACTGAACATTTATATTTCATACACAGTTCCTTTATTCCCTTCTGTCCATCCTCATTTCATTATCTACTTTTCTCTCTCTCATTTGTATTTTTCTAAAGCCAAACCACCTTCTGCTATTCAGTCTCTTCCATCATTTTGCTGTAAGGTTGGAAATGCTCCTCTTTACAACACTGAGGTCTAAAGAGCAGAGCTACATACAAGTACAAAGTTCAGAGTCCTAGACTGACCTCTCAGACACTGGATAAATCTGTGTGTGAAAAGTTTACTATTGACTGCAGAGACATGGAAATATGAATGACTATTTGCTTCAAGACCTTATGAGACAAAAAAGACATTTTAAAATGACGTACAAAGGCAGGAGGTGGAACTTCCATCTTTGATACTTTCTCCATCTTCCTTAGAAAGTCTCTCCTTCCACATCATCATATTCCATCTCTAATGGAGCAGGAGAAAATTGAGGTCTTTAATTTGTTACTCATAACATTTCAGTTCTATGTATAGAGAACTTTATACAGTAGATATTATGTGTTTGTCATTAGATGGGAATGGAAGGTGGGAAAGCCCCTTGTTAATAAAGCAGTTTGTAATCGCAAAAGCAACGCAACTGTCACGTAGGGCTGAACGATTAATCGATTTCAAATCGAAATCACGATTTAAAACAACATGATTAGCAAATCGCAAAGGCTGTCATTTAGGATCTGTGTTATGCAGCACGTCTGGCCCAGGGCTTAAATTGTCATGTCAATGGTTTTACAAATTCATGTCGTCCTCCTTGTGACGGTCATGCTGACCAATCAGAAGTGCCGTGCTCCTCGTGTACCACTCACACTAACCAATCAGAATTCACAATATACAGTCACAACAATATCCTCTGTACCTTAAGTATACCTGAATGTAACAGCTTTACATGT